>NW_019524388.1:691901-732357 GCF_002814215.2 Seriola lalandi dorsalis | reverse complement strand
CACACACACACACACACACACACACACACACACACACACACATACATGCATGCACTATGACTATTTGTCTACATCAGATATAGAAAATAAGGCATCCAAACAATAATTTGAATGCATAAATTACTATATTAAATATTGCTAGGTTAGAAGGTTACCCTCTCTGGTTAATACCTGTAAACCTATAACAACAACAAAGCACTGTAAACACTAAGGTGTGCCAAACCCCACATTCCGAGAAAATTTAATTTTGAACATTGAGCATTCAACTACTTTAGCTAAAATAAGACAGGATAAACCAGCGTTATGCATCGACTGAGCTGCAACAAAAGACTTACAACTGTAAAATGCTACTCAATGGTTTTCTACAGCCTCAATGGTCTGATAAAATGAACAGTTCCTTCACTTTGACCCCCTGCTTCTAGGAAAAAATGTCCTTTCACTTCATCCTCCTCCAACTCCTCACTGGTGGATTAGTGATTATCATTTGTATCCATTTTTCATCCTTTATTTCTGTCTAAGTTTCACCCTAACAACTTTTTAATGTGGAAGCAGATCAGACCGTGAAGGAAAATTGTAATCTCAATGTCAACTGTTCACAATGTTACCAATGTTAACATTTTAAAAGATGATGAGATAGAGTGATGAAATAGAGTGTAAGCGCTGAATTGATTCAATTTCTGTTTTAATTCTGTATTTAATTTTACATTTACTATACAGAATATTTTACATTGTGGCCAAAAGATGCCAACACACTTAATAAACAAGAAAATACACAAATGCTAGTGTATGCACGGAACACAACAGATTTGAGGTATGACACAGCCACACTATTGCGATCCAAAATAATTTAGAAGCAATTCTGGTGTGCAGATCAAACAGTATAAAGGCTGATTAGGGCTTGTTTGGTTATTTTAAAAAATGTATTGGTTTTTATTTTGACTGTTAAAAATTCAACACGTTTTTTTAAATTGTTTATGGTAAAATGTGCGGAGGAAATTTGAATTTTGGTTATTTAGTTATTTTGGTTCACAACCCTTCACAACTCTTGAAATCCAAACAGATTCCAACTGAACTTTGCCAGACCACAGTGAGTAAAATTTGATGGCAGGCTTTTCAAATATCAACCATCTCTGCCGTTGCTTATAAAATGAGCCGTCAAAATAAATATCTTGTGTGTGTGGGCCTCAAAAAACAATCTTTAAAAGTGACAAATTCTGGCTGAAAAAATATGGTGTCAAATGTAAAAGACAAAAAAGGCGAGACGCCAAAATAAAAACATCCCATTCTATCACTCAGTATCAGTGAGCAATGGGGGTTGGTGTTATTCTAATAGGACTGTAATTAAAGCCTTCGTCTCATCTCACTCTTATACTTGTCTGCTCTCTCCCCCTCAAAACACACACACACACAAACACACACCCACAGACATATGCAGGGAAACACAAAAATGCTTTGTTCCTCCCACTCACCTCCAGTCTATCAAGTGTGTGTGCATGTGCATGTGCGTGTGTGTGTGTGTGTGTGTGTGTGTGTGTGTGTGTGTGTGTATTTGGGGTTGGGGGGTGGAGTTGTGGGGTGTTGGTGGTGGGGTGTTATAAAATCATTCTTAATTACACATTTGTCACATGAAAAGCATTCTGTCTACTCTGTATGAGCTCTAGCAGTCTGATTAATTCAGCAATCCTCACATTCCAACTGCTCATTATACACCAAACTTCCACTCCTCTCTGTCTTTTTTATCTATGTCTTCCCCCATTTCATTTTTTTCCCTCATTCCTTTGGTCCTCAACATTTCAGGCTTTTCATTTGAGTGTACTGATGTATGCTTGCCAGATCCAGTAGCCACAGAGGCAAGCTTTTCCTTAGGGATTCAGGGTTTGACAGCACACATAGGCTGTCAGTGTTCTATGCTGGCTAACAATGATAGGACAATTAAAGTGGAGGGGAACATTCTGTTTCTTGCTGTTTATGTATCTCTTCAGCTCTCATCTATACCAGTGTCGCCATTGCATCAGAAAGAATAATCAAATCCAGCATATAAAACTATCTATACACATTGAGCTTTGGTGCTATGGGTGACTTTACCTTCAAACAACATATGTGCTATTCATTATAGTCCATTAATACCTGAGCCAATTAACAATCACGGTGTAAGGGCTGACATGAAATTAATTATATGTTTAACATACTGTATATTAATTTTATGGGCCTTTGAAATAACTCTTGCAATTTGATGTTTAATCTAGATTGAAGTGCCAGTTAAGATAAAGAAAAATCTAAAAGGGTAAATAATAAAAGATAATCTAAACACAATAAAAAAAAATTAAAAAAAGATATCTTCATCCAACTCAAGAGGAGAGACCATCCTTTGAACCATATTTTTTTATTTCAACAAGCAACATAACCACAAGACCATATTGTCCATGAGCACGGCAGTGTAAAGAACTCTAGTCTCACTTTTGTTGTGAAACAGTGTTCATCTGTTTGAGCTATTTCCATCTCTGATTCCTATGTGAGCTTAAAGGAAAGCACAGGTCCGCTGCATCCCTGGAGATGCTAAATCTCGACATCAGAAAGACAAACAACATCTGTTTACTCTCAAACACTCTCTGGCAGAGCTGCTGCCATGGTGGAGATATCACACATGCAGGCTGAACAAAGCAGTAAGGTGTCTCTATCACACTGTGATCCCCAATCTCAGTCGTGTTTCAGAGAGAATCCCTGGAATACCCAGGAAAGTTTATTTTTCTTAAAGTGTCAGGGCATCTTTGACAGGGAGAGTCCTCTGAGTAGAACCAAGATGTACATTTACACTATAAATTCTAACATACAGGGCCCTGTTTTAATGCTAGTTTAGATCAACCTTTTAAAAGCCAAAACCTTATCTGTCGTTGGGCAAAAGTTGATTTTGTTCCACTTGCTTCCATTTTGTAATATTTTGGCTTGCCATGAAATTGCTTTTACTGAAAAGTACAGGGAGCACTTCAGAGAGAATTGTCAATAAAAATCAGGTGTGGCAGTACAGTTTTGATGTCAAAGATAAATGATCCTCAACCTAGTCCAACCAAGTTTTAGAGCAGCTTCAGGCATTCTGTTTTTATTGTATGTCTTACACTAGCTGGGCCATACCCCCATAAACCAACAAACCTTCACAATCCCATTTAACTCTTAAATCTGCTTTATACCTGCTTTGTGAATTTTTAAGCCATACACAAGTGTACAAGGATATCAACAATGTAAAATACATTCTCTCCATGCAATAATCATGTGACTGTTACTTGACAAACTACATTTTAAATCTTGTTTTTCGGTTTACCATATATGTGCAATTACTTCAATGCAGAACCAATGCTGCAAAACCCGGTTAATTGCGGCTGAATTAATGAAAATGTATTTGTACTGATAAAAATAAAAGTTGTACGGATAAACAGTGTTAAAGTAATTGAATTGTTAAGTCTAATGTGTGTGTATGTGTGTGTGTGTGTGTTTCTATGTGTGAGGCAGTGGGCCCACCAAAAAGCAGATTACCACCAGTGAGACATGAAACATTCATAGCAGATGTGACCAAGGCATCGCAGACCAGGAAGTTAGATCCCACAGGGGCTCTGGCGCACACACAAACACATATGCGCACACACACGCACACGCACACACACATGAACCAACCAGCCTGAATAATCACTGTTTTGTTTTATGGACATTCAACTTCTGAATATATAACTGCAGGCACCAAAGATGGACAGAACACACATATTTGAGGCCACAGTCTTGATTTATGGTTGTGCACAGTGCGGACACCACCCATCCCAGGTGCTGCCAAGAGATAGAGGTCTGCATGAGCCACAACCCACAAAACATACATACACACACACACACACACACACACACACACACACACACACACACACACACACACACACACACACACACACACACATACAGATACTGTACTCTTGCTCCAAGGCCAGCACATTATATTACACTAAATGAGTGTATTAGTGACTGAGCATGTACGCACTTGCCACTAGAGTGGCTATAAATGTCTCTCCTCACAGCTTGCTTTGTGGGCCAGCATGCTACCAGCAGCTAGCCCCCCACCCAGTGTCACTGACAGCACACAGAGTAAATTAGCCCAACTGGCTTGACCTAACCACATGATGTGTGTGCACAGTCTGAAAGTGTCTCCCTCCACAAAACTGCAACATCAAATCAACACTGAAACAACCTCAACAGCCAAAACTTTACCACTCCCTGCTTCTCGGCTTCCAATCTCACACATTCAAAAACAATAACCTCAATAACAGCAGCACCAGTGAGATGCACTGTTTTACAATAGTGCATTTCACTATACATTATCATCATTACAGTACAATACATGTATATTTGCAACAGGAGGGGTAAACGTTGCCTTAAATATTTTTTCCAATATCAAAGAACAAATACTATATTCATTACCTGTAGCACAACTTGCCTTTTTTCCCCTCCCTAGAATCAGATGGAGTTTTGCATTTTAAGTTTCAGTACAGCAACATGTTTAAGTGTACCATCATTTAAACGACAAATAATAATTAAGTGGAATAACACCTGGAATGTAGTGCCAAAGAGCAGAACAGTTCAAAAGTTAACTGCAGGATAGGAAAAATAGTATCACAAATGTTTAAATCTCTGCACGTTCTAATAGAGAACTACGAAATAACTACATTAACTCAGTAAATTAGACTGTAGTTCCTGAGGTCAAGGATGGCCTTCCATGATGCAACACTGCCCCTCCTGGACTGACAGTATCTCCATGCAGCAGCAGGTCCTGAGATGTATACTATAGTACAGTACTGTATATCAGCTCAGGATAGAGCCAGACTTTTGCCTCTGCTTTGGGTCCATCAATCATGCTCTTTGGCTTTCATTTGAAAATTTCAACATGGAGATGTGACCAGGGGTAAGATGGATCAGCTCTTGCTCCACACTGGTGAATACAGTAACTTTTACAATTGTAACTCATGTGTAATTTACCATAATAATGGCCCCAGCAATGTCTAGTCTTCCAATCTAGGTCCCTGTGTCCCCTTGGTTGCAGTGCAACAGCCACTTACACAGCCATTACTGCAAAGTATTGCAGGTCTGCCATGATTAACCAAGCCAACACATGCACAAGATGGCAAGATAAGACAAGATGTGCACGGATAAGACTATAGCACCATCAGAGCCCTTGCTCACAGAACTAAGATTACAATGCTTCTAGCCACAACACATGGAGAGCCCCAGCTCACACCTCGCCACTTTAACTTTCAAACACATGCACAATTCATTTCTGATGAGGATATGTTCATCCTCTGTAGTGTGTATAACATTGTACTGTACAGTTGTACATTATCTAGTCTGCCTGTTGATTTGATTACATGAACACTAATTAGGGCCAGCAGCAATGAAATCTAATCAGTTACACGAATTGGCCTAGCTCTAGATGCGGGATGATATCTTCAAGACTACCCCAGAACGGTCAGTTGTTGTTATTGCTGATTAAAGACAGCAACAGGCAGTTTGAATGAACCATGCTGTAGGATTTCTGATTTACAGAAGGAAGCTCGGTTAGTGGAACACAGATCACAGACATAGTTAAATATGTGGTTTTCGGGGTTTAACTCTCTACTTTCTCTAGGATCCCTGGTGTATATCTTGTCTTATTAAAATTTCACTAGCAACAGAAGGGAATGTTATAGCAGTTCACTGAACACTAAATGAAAGCTGAAGCTCTGATCTCTTCATTGATGTGGTGTGTCAGTCATACAGTACATTGGGATGGATGTTGAAGCCTCCAGTCTAAATGGCAGGCACTGTGATGCTAGTGAATCCAAAAGCACACGAATACTACCAGCCTGCCTGCAACTGGGAAAAGTAGATTGTATTCACTATATATTAAAGAAGTGTATCAATCACAAGCTATAACAAAGCTAGCTCATAAAGGATCCTGTGATGATTTAGAGGCATTTTCTTTGCTATTTATCAATTGCAAAAAATAACTTGGATGGCATATTTGTATAATGATAACACCTACTACTCCAATACCATTCATCTGATCTAATCTCATTGTATATTAGTTTTGTCTATGTAAACTTTGATACTTCTTTAGCAAATCAGCTAGGGTTAGTGTTGTTGCTCTCAATAACCACACATACTTTTAGAAATGTCATTATATAGTTATGGCACTTGAAAAGGTATTCATAAACAGACAGACAGATGGACAGACATATAGATAGATAGATAGATAGATAGATAGATAGATAGATAGATAGATAGATAGATAGATAGATAGATAGATAGATAGATAGATAGATAAAAAGGAAGACAATGACTACAACATTGCAGGCATTCTCATCAGATGGTGTATATTAGAATAGTAGCTCGTCAGCAGCCTCCCAAAACAATAAAACAGCAGTCGACAGACAGCTTAGCCCATCAGTACACTGTTAAATTACAGCCAACAGCACCCCTTCCCCCCCTCTAGATCTAAACTCTCATCTCTAGCACCAGGAGAACAATCTGCAGAGTAATTAGCCTCCACCAACAGACAGTTACAGAGAGAAGGAGGACGTTTGGCTTGATTAAATTATTAAACCACACAAACAAAAAACAAAAGCAGCATCAAAGAGGCACTGCGGCTCTCCTTCAAAGCTCCTCGCTGTTCCCTAAATACAGAATACAGAGAACGTGTTCTCCCAAGCCACTAGTTGGCATAATTAGCTAAATGTGTGCATTTGTGCAAGTGTGTGTGTGTGTGTGTGTGTGTGTGTGTGTGTGTGTGTTTGCTGTGATTGGAACCATTCCTCCAACTGCTATCTAAAATAACCAAGTGGTTAACGACAACATGATGCCAGGGAGGCCCCCCCACCCCCACCCCCACACCAACATACACACACATCATGTCTACACACATACACATTAAACAATACTCTAATTACAACATTTATAACTCCCCCTTGCCTCCTGCATCTCTCCAACCCCCAACCCACAAATCTGCGAATCTGGAATTGAATTTAGCCCAAGTTGAGGGCTGCGCTGGCATGAAAAGACTATTTGATTAGAACGGCAGTTGTTTCATTTGTGGTGCAGCAGATTGCAGAGGCTCTCTATCCGGTATGCAATCTGTATTCATTACTCGGTGTAAAAGGATGATCCATGTCCTGACACCAGGCTCATCATTTCATGCAGATGCACAGCAGCTCCACAAGGCCCTTAGTGAGCCGCCATACCATGCCTCCCCCTGAAACCTCAGCAATTCTCTGCTTTCTCCCCTGCTCACCACCTACTACTCTGTACTCTCCTTCCTCGGTTTCTTTTAATGATATAGGTAAAGCTGTGACTAATATAAGATTAGTTGGCAGGTTAGATATTTACACCAAACTTTTATATACATCTAGGTAGTACTAAAAAAATTGCAACATGTCAGCAATTTCCATTAATAATTTCCATAAAGCAGCAATAAACACTAAAAATACTGAAAAATATTCAGAACATGATTATTATTATTTCAATATTGCGCTTAGCTGTACCCATATTATAGATTTTTTTTTTAAATGTATCCATATACTAACAACACCCTCTTTCTAAACAGCTAGACCTCTCAAAAGAGTAGTTAACACATCACTCCTCTCATTTCTCTGTCTTTCCTTCTATTCCATCATTCTTCTCTGCCTGCTATTCATGCTGTGGCTTGCAACCCTGCTCTTTCTATTGAAGGCCTGCTGGCCCTTTGCCACCACCAGCCTCTAAAGTACTACCAAAACTACAACAATAACAACTTCAAGACATTTGGGCCCTCAATTTTAGTTTGTAGGATTTACAGTTGAACAGCTTTCTATTTGTGACTGAGTGTTTGTGCATGTGTGTATGTTGATGCACTATTATAATTTAAGCAGATTTTGTGGTGAGGACCAGAGGTAACGAGAGAAAGCTCTGTCTTCATGCAGAAGGTATTTTCCCTTAGTGTAGTGGGTTTTTTTTTTTTTGCTTGCACCTGGTGATGGTGACATAACATGCATTGTAGCAGGCAAAGAGGGAGACACTTAAGGGAGAGTGTCACTGCCTATCCAGCGAAGAATGGCAATTTTATGACAGGTTGCAGTTTTACGATTTTCTGCTTTTACGCACAATTTGGAGCAACTTTACTAAGGAAACAAGTAAAAAAAAAAAAAACTGCATTTGAAAAGAGTTATGATAGATTTTTTTTTCTTATCCTGCTGTGTTTACATGTAAACTAGGTACACTATGCCAAAAAATACCAAAAGTTCACTACCACTTAATTTGAGCACCTGACTGCTTTTTGCACTCTTTGCCTTGATTCACAAAATTAGTACTCAGAGTCCACTTTGGCAACATCTCACTGTGCCATACTGCCAGGCTCCGAATGGATGGCCCACTGATGACTGTCCTGATGGACACCTACACACCAACTTATATACAGATGCAAACTAAAAGCTGTTTCATGACATATAACACATAAACAAAAGCAGAGGCCCCAAATGTTCATATACTAGCACAACCATAGATGTTTTAGTATTGAATATTTTGTCAAAAAGCACTTAGAGATTTTAGTGACAAATCAATGGAAAAGAGGAAACTGTAGTATTAGGCATGTGTAATTTGTTTTTATTTTTAACCCTACAAGTCCCTGGAAACTGAGATAGCTATGTGTGAGTCTGCTATGTGCATAAAGACAATCCAAATTCGTAATAAAAAGTGTCTGCTTTATTTCAAAACATACCCTTAAGCTCTGTGCCTCCTTTTTTAAAGTATATCAAGCTAAAAATAAGGCAATGAATTTTGATAAGGAACCTTGCGTCAGCTGAGATAACCCAGGGAAAACTCATTTTGCTATCAGGGAGACAATTTGAAATTCATTTTGTGCTGTTGTCATTTCCTTTTGTCCATGTCATTATGAAGTGATCCAGGGAGCATCAGCCTTGACAATAGGGAAGGATGCCTTAGTTCTCTTTAACAGAACAAGGTCACTTATGATACCCTACGCTCCCTGACACAACTGTCTGATGTCTTGTATGTCTTTCAAAACCACACAAGTCTTTCCACAACTTCTTTCCGGGGTTTGAAACTAGGATCCTAAACTTTCTGGGCCTATGTTGTGTGTTTGAAGTGAAATAATCCCTTTGGCAGAGTCACACAGAAGCCAATGTCTCTTCTTTGGAGACTGTAGAGAGGGGAAGCTTAAAAAATGAACTTCCAAAGAAGAAGAAGACCACAAGCAAAGGATACATGCCTATCTACCTTGTGCCATATGCTGCAGAGGCAGAAGGGAAAGAAAAGGCAATGAAAAGGACTAAAAATGACATGGCCAGCCTGTGTGTGGAGTCTTTTCAACAGACAGGGCAAGAAGACAAGCAGACAAGCATGTAAGTGAGTTTGTGTGTGTGAGTTTTAGAGTGTGCATCTTTGTCACAAGCCCTTGCCTGTGTATGTTTTTGACAGCATGCGTAGACTTGATAAAAGTGCCTATGTATGAGTAGGAGTCTAATCCTGGAGCCACATATCCAGCAAGCCATCCCATAGGCAGACCAAATGTGGTGCCACGAATAACCACCATCAACTAGTTGTCTGCAGCGCATTATCATGGGCCACAACATGCCAGCTATGAATAGCCCATGTTCATCCAGTGCTGCTCACTAGAGAAGTGTCTGTCCTCCTCTCCCTCTATCACTGCTGAAGGACATCACAAAACAGACCTGATGGTAGAGCAATACAAGAGCACAGAGGGAAGGGAGGAGGAGAAAGAGGTGGAGTAGACAAGGGGGAGTGGAGTGTCACTACATACTTCTGCAAACCTGAGAAGACAGGGAGGAGCAGTGGTGAACATTGTCCAGAGCTGATGAAGCAGCAAGCTCAGATAAGTACCTGCAATATACAGGCTGGCATTGATGTTACACACCACAACCAGCAGCTGACTTCCCAGAACTGCTGCCAATGTGCTCTATTTAGGATGGGAGGGAAATGTATTGCTTACATGAATGAGTCATTTCTCGTTAATACACCACTCCTCCTCCTCCTATATCCTGTCTTCCTGCTTCTGTCTCTTCTGTATGGAAAAAGAATTCAGTGTGCATCACATCTATTACCCTGCTCTTGCACTGCTCCCCCCCTATCTCTCCTTTTCTCTCACTCATTCTTTACTTCATTCTTTTTTTCTCTGCTTTAGCACAAGACATCAGAATATTAATGGTGTATCTTTCAAACTGATAAGAAAATTACACATTTAGAAAATTACACATTTTAGAGGATGTTTGAAGGCATTTTAAACCTAATTAGGAACTATGACGTTATATCTGACTCATATAATGTTGCACTCATTTATAGAGCTGGTTATAGCCCAAAACAAGTTGTTTTTCATATTCTGTGAAAACCAGTAGCTGCATAAAAGTAGGACTGGTTGATTACCGTCACCAAGACATGATCCATAATGGTTCTGTGATAGTTTTAACATCCTGTTTAATATTTAACTTAATGTGCCATCCAACTCATCTCTCTACGACAAATTGCATAACTTCGCTGATGATGAATTTAAATAGGTGGGTATTGTCTGAAAGTGTAAAGTGATGATGGCTCTTTAGGGATTCTAGTTAACACATGGCCTATTCTGCTTCAATTCGTCCTCTTTCCTGATTATGGAGAGTAACCGCCCTGCACTGTGCTTTCCCTGGACAAGTGAGGCTTACAAATCACCCTTGCAGCAGCTAGAGGAGTTGAAGGCGCTCGGTGCAAGGTTTTACTGCCTGTCTTCTATGAATGGCTCCCTGAAGGCTCCTACGATAATAGCTCACAGCCGTGCCCTTCACGGAGCCTGACATCAAGCACATCCCTACAGCAGAATGGAATGGCATATCAAGTTACCCAATGGGGTATCATATCAACTCATCCACTGGTTCCTGGTCATAACATAGGCAGAAGCTGAAATGAAATAGTGGTAGCTGGAACTTACATGACAAGTTGAAATTCACTCAGTTTGGACATAGGACACAGAACTTTTTTAAAAGGTCCCAAGATACTGAGTTCTTGTCATATTAATGAGAGTAAATGAGATAGAGTCCTGGCCTTCTGCTCTAAGTGAACAATGACCAAACTTCAACATGCTTGTAGAATTCAGGTTTGTTTTACCCCATTTTTGCAGGATGACCAAGTGGACAAGGTAACGTACTTAGGTTTGCAAAAGGGAGCAACAATGATGAAAAAATACAAAGCTCGGTACCGTAACTGAGTTATTACCCACAATTAACTCTAAATCAAACCCAGACCCAACCCAAGTCATTAATATAAGTGCCGTGACCCGACCCCTGCCCATAATGTTAATTTAGCACAAAGTCAACACAAGTTAACACTTCAAAACTCATCCAGGTTGTATTCACGCAGGGCATGCACGATGGCTATCTCCACATATCCAAAGTAACTGCACTATTATTATCAGTCAGCTGCAATCTCAGTTCTCAGTTTGTCTCAGTTGATGATGACTTGAGGCGTGAAAGTTTTTGTCTAAGGCACGATAACAAAAATCCTGGTGGGTAATCAGGCTTGATAATGATTGCGCTTTCTTTTTTGTTTTCTGTTTTATTTCATTTGTTTTTTTGTTCTCATGTTTATTTCACCTACTGCCTGCTCACACTTAGTTTATTTCTAATTGTGCCTTTACCAGTGAATTTATATTTTTTCACCAACGTAATATTTGCGGGTTAACCAGCAGGTAAATGGTGCAGGACTCAAGACTCTATACGATGCTCACTCACTCCCCTCTCTATAAAAAAACACTACAGAAAAGAGTGTAGTGCCAAAATGACTTGATGATTAATAAGTTAATCTGTGACATTGAGTGTTTATAATTAATCAAGTAATAAGACTGCTCCTACAGCTACACTGGATACACAGTGATGTTTTTAGCTAAATGCTAATGTCATGCATGCTCACTATTTTAGTTTAGCATGTTGGCAGTAAAAACTAAGTACAGCTGAGGCTGATGGGAGAGCCATTCATTCTGCAAGTATTTGGTTGAATGAAGAATTGATGAAAAAGTCAGGGGACCACCAAAGTTATTATAATTCACCCTGAGGGAAACATTAGTGTCTTTACCAAATTTCCTGACAATCCATCCAATAGCTCTTTGCTGAAATTGTATCTACCTAAATATATTTCAATAATGGTCTGGTGTGAAAATTAATTATCGTAAACCATGGTACAAACCTGCCATACAAAACTGAGACATGGTGGATGGGTGTACTTTCATGCCAAAACAAACTTTCAAAATTTCACTGTGCCACCACATCTTTCTCCCTGTGGCCCAGTCAAAATTCAGAGCAATTACTGAGCACAAGTATTTTTTTGCAGGATATTTTCTTAAAGAAAATAAGCAAAACCTCAAGTGGAGTCAAATGGTCCCGGTCATTGCAACCAACGTAACCACAATTGGTCTGGGCTTTGAGGTAAGTGAGTGGTTGAAAAACACAAAAAAAGAAAGGACATACAAAAAAGAGACATTCATCCATCCAGCCATCCATCATAACCAGTGCTACGGTGAAGCCAATTTCCACAAAGCTGCTAAGCTGATTGAGGCAGACCAAATCTGTTTCACCAGCTTACATTCCTTCAAAATGGCCATCTCACTTCCAATATCACGGGCTTTTACTGTTCCCCATTCCCCTGGCTCAGGCTGAGAGTTAGCAAGGCTTAGCTGGATGAAACACTCCAACAGCCCAGTTCTCCCCTGGAACCCACTGATATCTCTATAGCACAGCCTTTCCCCACATAGCTACACTTAGTTGGTTTATTTACTCATGCTATTATTTTTTGTTTAATTTTTCCGTTTTACTTTTTGTTTCATATCAGAACACTATTACAGCCATTAGGGTGTAAACTAATGATTTATGTGAATGCTGATGATTCTAGGCACAAAGACACCACCTAATCACAGATTCTGTACACACACACACACACACACACACACAGGCAAAATGCACAGGCAGCACTTAACCACAACACCTTCTACTGGAGTAGATTAAATTCACACAACGCCTCTTTGAAGAAGGAAATTGGACAGATAAGAAACAGATTTCTATGAAAGAAGCTTGTGAGGGTTCCTATAGAGAGAGCGTGGAAGTGTGCAACGGAAATAGTTGCTCACCTGTTTCTGTTACCTGTAGGCTTGCTCTTGCATGTACCACTGTACATAGTGTGTTCATAGACCTGACATTTATCATTCTTTTGTCGTTGACAGCGTCATATTCCACTCCCTAGTCACTTTCTCTGTCTCTCTCTCACACACTTTCTCAGTCATTTTGCCACAACAGCAAATATCCTGTTGGCCCAGGCTGCAGGCTGCTGGTGCTGGTCTATCTGGCCCTGGGATCGATCCGGCTCCAAGCCGAGGCCTCCCATTCATCTCAGAGCCATAAAATGTGATTAGTGCTGACTACAGCACTGCAGGGAGATGGGCTGATAGGCCTGATAGCCTCAGATAGGCAGGGCTGGACACTCTACAGGAAGACAGCAGCAACAGCATGCTGTGGATTCATCCTTCCCTTTTTCAGCTTTTTTTCTATGGATCTCTATTTGCTTTTTTTCAGTCTCATCTTTGTCAATCTCTTTCTCCCTCCCTCTGTCTACCTCACTCCCTCTGTCTTTATATTTGGCTGTCTTCAGAACGTCTCTCTCTATACTTTATCTCTCATTTTTTTGTTTGCTTCATATCTAAGCCTGACAAGCTTGTATGCACACAAATGATATAGCAGCAGTCAAACTTAAAAGCCTATGTTTTCAGTTTTACCTCCTTCTGATCTTGCAAAGTTATATTTAAATGGTGGAACAAGCCTCCATCCCCCTGAAGCCACACTCACTGTACCCACATACAGTGTATCTCTGTGGCATGTGACCACCTCTGTCAACCAATCACAGGACTCAGAGCTTGCTAGTGGCAGAATCAAGCTTGGAAAACTGTGACAAGAAGTGAAGTAGGAAGTAGAAGACTTCCTCAGCTCTGAGGAGAAACAACGTTGGTGGTGTTATGGGCACAATTTTCTAATGCACTGAGATGTGTCACAGGATATTTGGTGAGGTATCATGATGTTTACATTTCTTATGGCTAGTTTGACATAAGGTTGGAACAAAAATGTGTGGCTAATAAAAAATAATTATCTATGATGGTTTGACTATGTGTACCAGTTATGACCATGACAACATGAAACTGCATTTCACCTACACATAACATTTAACATCCTCTGTTCACCATATTTCTTCTTGAGATCCAGAGTCATAGTAGTGCCAGTGAAAAAAACACAAGAACTGGTATCATCTTAAAAATGAAAAACTGGAAATGGTCCTGCTGCATATTTATATTGGCTCAATTACTATTATTTAATTTAGTTCGAAAGTGATCAGTGTTAAAAAATGCAATTTTCTTCTGACCAAGATATGACAATTAGGCAAGAATTGCATTATAAATGATTTTCCTTTTAGTCTATATGAAGGCAGCCACAGTTGCTGCCCTCACTGTGCTGTGCTAGACCATCAGAAACTTGTGATATTTCTGTGAACAACATTGTCTTTAAGTATGTAAGACCTACCGCATACATATGTGTATAAGATATGTGTAAAATTAGTGTAAGGATTGTTTGATTGATACAGTCATGCGTTCTTCAAGTTTTAAAATAAACAAATAATATAATAAACTAAATAAATATAGATTATTTATATTACCAATAGGTCATCTACATCATTAGGCCCATGAAAAAGGCAGTAGGTAGGGGCTTTAGAGTATGTTCATTTTGTCAGCATCGATTTAAGAAAACACCAAACTTGATAGTTTTCATTTCATTGCAGCAACTGGACAGCCTCAAACAGAAGTCTTTGTGTGTTATGCAAAGGAATTGGGAGAAAAGCCTTCTCTATGATTAATGGTAGCACTATACAAGACTACAGCATGCTGACCTGTGTCTCACGGACGTTCTCCACTGTGAAGTTGAACCAGACTCTAAAGCGCGGGTTGCAGGTGTCAGGCCGGATGAAGAGGTCAAACTCAAACTCACTGATGTAGTCAACACGGCCAAGGTTCCCTGCAGAATCAGTGAGACAGCTTACATTAGCATTAAGTAGAACTGAGCAGTCCACAACACACAATCACACTGGATCATTATCAGTATTCCTAAAGGTTCAGTCAATCGACTCAAAACATTACAAACAGACATGCAATCGCAAGACAAAACAAAATGATAACACAACATGGCCTTACTTTAAATTGAGGATCTGCTTTCAAAGGCAGATGTGTTAAATCAATATGTCGCAGTCAAGTGTCTACTAATGTAGCATCACTGTCATAGACGCCTCCTGCCTGTTTTATTAGTGAATGTAGCTGCACAGTTTTCTACATTGGTAAGACTCTCAAACCAAAACAAAGCCCACAAAGAGCAGTGAGTGTGAGGATCAGAAAGACCAACAGACAGGGTTGTTTCAGCCATCCATAACTGACACACAATATACTATCCACAGCAAATAGATCCAGATGATCAGTGGAAGTATAATTAATCCAATGGGAAATATTTCCTCGCTTCCAACTCTCAAAGCTGTCTATAAGATGACTGGGTGGTAGATGATTAAATGACAAGCATTCTAAATATAGGTTTTGTCTGTATCTTCTGATTTATGTGTGGAGACACATGTAGTGGAGACTCTTGTGGTGCATGTACGAATTAATGATTGTCAGGGTCAAGAGATGGAGGAACAGTGAGATAAAAGTGTGTTCGCCTTCTCATTGGTGCTGCATGGAAAAGTGACGCATTGAAAGCTTCACCCAATACATGAGAGCAGTCAACTCTGTCATTTTAAAAGCTGAACTGAGATGGTATAAGGTTAGCAGCTGTTCAAGAGTTAAATTCGCTGGCAAACAGGGCAGACCACAAGGCTCAAAGTCCCTCAGAACTCTACATCAGGGTACTGCTGACCACCTGGTGGCAGGTAGTGCCGTAGCAGCAGCATGAACACACAGACACAAACACACACACAGACACAGCTGATTATAGACAGATGGGCTAACTACCACTGTCAAAGTAGATCCCTCTCCTTCTGCCATCGGACAGAGCTAATCCACTAGTCAGCTTGTAACACACCGACACACACACACATACACTTTTTCTCTGCTCTGCTGAAGCTATCCACAGAAGTGCAATCATTACTTTAAACAGCACTGCAGAAAACTACCACATGTTCTGAAATATAAACAACAGCATAACAGTTTTAATTTTCATATTTAGAGTGGTATATTTAAAGTGTGTTTCATTTACAACATGCATGCAATGGCAACGCACAAGCAGTGAGAAACAAATTGCAAGAGGTTATTGTGTAACAATAACCTGATGACATATCCGTATTTACATTTGAAGCCGATCCACTAACAGCTTCCACAGCTAGCACTAATGGTGAGTGGCGTCTCATTCCAGCAAACTGGTGCCTGGAAAAGAAAAAATCCCTCTCTGCACATCGCTTCTCTGACTGATTAGGGAGTTGATGGCAATGCTGAAATATATAACTGTTGTATTTCATCTATTCATTCATCCAGACTCTGCTCATTATATATTTAAGAAGCTTACCATAAGACAGTAAGGTTAGATAGGCAATGACAGAAAGGTAGAGGTGTGATCTGGAGGAGGGAGAGAAAGACAAGAAATCTACATGCTGATAAATGACTTTTACCAAGTATTAACTACGTGTTCTGTGCAAAAGTTAAGCATGTCTGTCTTTCGATCTGAAAAAATATGTTCTGGTAAAACGTGTCAGAAGAAAATCTCTTCTGTCAGTTTGGGACACAACTGCATTAAAATATAAATGCAATAAAAGTGGGATAAATATGGAAAAAAATATATTATCTGTGATAACTACCACAATATTATCTTTAAATTATTCTTACCATACCAAAGTGTTCAAAATCATGTGAATTTAAAGTCTCATATTATACATGTTAAGACTACCGTTTCTTAACATTTTACAGAAAAAAATAGAATTTCCAAAAGAACTATGTGAAGCATTTATGATCTCATATTCTGTCATTCATTTAGCCTAATAAAAAAATGAAACACAATATCTTGATATGAGGTCTTGTTATGATATTTCAAAGACAATGAAGTTAAATGATAATACTGAATTACCATCCAGCCCTTGTTTGTTTTTCATAGTGGCTGGCTAGCTAAGAAGCAGGCAGGCATGCATGGACTAGCTTTTTGGCTGGTTTGAAATGCAATCCCGAGCCATTGAAAGCAGATAAAGCCAAGAGCAGGGAGAGGAGGGTTGAACCAGACCCAGCTGCAGCTAGCAAGCACTGACAAAGAGAGGAGATAGACAGCAGAGCAGCACCTGTTCCAGACAGATGTGTAATCGAATCGATCATCTCTCATACCAACATCACAGCTATTCACAGAGCTGACACTGCCAAATACAGCCTATTAGACCAAGTTGATGATGGTCTCCAAAGGTCATCCTTCCTATCAGAGTCTTAATAATGCTGTTCAGTAATGGAAGCACAATCACTCTCTGAGGGCACTTTGGTTATTTATTTGAGGCATTATTTTTTTTAAAGATTTAAGTTGAGTAAATGCTTTTAAACCATTATCACCAATCAATATATTGATTTGAGAACCTCCACTTGTGAAACTCTCCTTCACATCATTATAAAACTTCACTACACAGTTAATTGGAAATAAACAGAATATGATGCTAATCAATTTTTCTCCCTTTGAGAAGTAGTTCACATGAAATGCTGTCAGAAACAACATAAACAAATAACCCACTGAAGTCCACCATTTTCTAAGCTTAGAAACCATAACTATAATTTACTTTTTTCAAAGCACTAGATCACAAATGAGGGGTTCTGCTATCATTTCTTATGATGGACAAATTTTAAGAGACATCAAAATTACAAAAAGAAAACAAAAGATGTGCAATAGCCACTGAGTAGTATTTATGTTCAAATTTTCCACAGATCGTGAAATATTTTGTCCATGATAATCATTTAGTGAAAATCTGATATTGTGACAGCCATAGTGATTACCCTTTGGTTTTGTAATCCTACTTCAAACACCTACACAACAACCTGTGTATCTCTACTGAAGAAGACCCAAAATAAACTAATGGCTGCATACCATCATGGTACCAATGTCTGACCAAACTTCTGTAGAAGAGACATAAGATAGAGACCAAACTAATATCTGTCTGCTCCTGCTTGTGAATACTGTAGCATGGGCAGCAACAGACAGCAGCCATGGGCGGGTGGGTTATTGAGCCTGATGCTGGAAGGCCTGACGTGAGAGATGGCTGCAGCCTCAAGGTTAGAATTACATGTTCAGCCCGTGGAGCAGCAGGGATATGACACGCCATTGATCTCAGTTTTAATTTTATGGTGGCTAGCTCCAGATTCAAACACTTTGGTAGGCTGGTAGCTTGACCCTTTTAATCAATCCCATATCATTTAGTATTTAACTAAAATAAACGGTTAACTGATTTTTCTGAAATGCCCTCTGAAAGCATTAAAGATAAACTAGATAAAGCAAAGTTATGTTGAGTCTGTATGATGTTGAAAAGCAATTCACAGAACACCACATTTGTCGAGAATTATCTTAGGTTCTTTATGGAACAGACAGACTGTATTAGTGTAAGTGAAGCTAATGAACTACAGACTGAGAGAAGACAAGAAAGAGGAAAAAAGACACAGTTTCTAGTCTTTGAGATCTCTTGCATAATTCCTCTTGAGTATCATCTCTCTCCATATTCTTCTTCAGTGGTGTCTTGGCAGGTTATGTTGAATATCAATCTTTGTCCTTGAGGGAAAACTAGTGCAGCGTTTAAGACATTAACAAATTGGTTTTCAACGAAAAGCTTAGCCCTGCTGGTGCAGCCCAACAAAACACAATTGCTGGTTCTGAACAAGATTTTACACATGACAGCCTCTCCTTGAGGAAAACCCAGAACAAAACCCTCTGTCTCTCTCTATCTTTGTCTGTCTTTCTCTAATTCCTCCTCTCCTTCCGTCTTCCTTTCTGTACCTCTCTCACACAACTATAAAAACAAATAGGAAAAAATAGAAAAGGAAAAGAGGAAATCATATAACACTACAGGATACTGTATGTTGCTGGTGAAAACAAAAGTGTCAGTAAAATGGGTATGAAACCTGCATCATTACACAGGGCCAAAGGCAAGTAAACAGGATGCAAATATGAGGTGGCCAAGTGGACAGTCACTTATTCACACATAGGCTCCTAGAGTGTGTGTGTGTGTGTGTGTGTGTGTGTGTGTGTGTGTGTGTGTGTGTGTGTGTGTGTGTGTGTGAGAAAGAGAAAGAGAGAGCTGGAGAGGGAGCAGAAGAACCTGGCTAATGTAATCCCATTACGGAGGTACAAGAGGGAGCAGTCACAGTGCTCAGCCCACACAAAGGGCCGGCCTGCAGCCTGTAGCTATCCACTGGATGGATGGTTTCTGCCATGCAGATGGATCATCGTACAGCAGCAGCAGGCCTGCCTGCCTCAGGCCCGAGGTGGAACTCACTCACACAGCCAGCCATTAGAATGCTAATAGGCAGTTGTTTCAAAACGAAACAGACCGTGTGGTTACAGTGCTTCCAACATAGCAGACGTGTGGGCTGTCATCTCTTGCATATTTTCACACACAAGTTTGAGCACATAAATTCTCTTTAACATGTATAACATTAATGTTTCTTACAGCAATTAGTGTTGCGATACCAAACTTAACAACCCTTACTGTAGATGTCAGCAGTGTAAAGCTGACGAAAAAAATCTCTTGGTATTACAATTCTGAATTTCCACAAGAAAATACCAAACTTTAAAGATTACACCCTTCAATCCAACAGCCCCAATCCACACATAGACATGCAACCATGCCAGATAATACATTCAATTTCTTTTGGTGGGCATAGGCAAGGCCACAACTGTGTTTAAACACTAGACTGGAGATTAAAAGAGTGCTGTACTGCTGAGGGAGACCAGCCAGGCACCTTTTTAAAGTTATTTTTTGCTGTGTTCCATTTCATTATTGGAAAACACATCAGTTTTCCCCCCGGCTGCTCTGCGGTGTGAGGAGGATTCCTGGACACAGAAGAGGGGGACTGATAAAGATAGAATTGATTCCAGCCAGCAGCAGCGGCAGCCATAGTGAAGGGGTCTGAGTTTAGACCTGCAGCTAAACGTCTGGTTTTTCTCTGTCTCTCTCTCACCGTCTCTCTCTCCCTCTTGTCTAAAGGCAAGTTGTCACCGAGGCAACATCAATCTCCTGCCTCATGACTTCTTAAAGCCTCCCTTCTCCCCTGATGCCTTATCACTTTATCTGCAGGCAAGATTAAAGAGGTCACCTCCAAGTTCCTACAATCTAACTACCTAACAGGTGTACTAAACTGCAGTGTAGCTTTTAAAACTGTTTAAAGGATGGGTTAAGAATTTTCCAGTCTATTTTACAGGAACACTTAAAACTTTTGAAAAATACCCTTATTTGCTTTCTTTCTGAGAGTCAGATGAGAAGATTTATGCCCTCCCATGCCTCTGTGGTAACTATAAAGCCAAAGCCAGCAGCCAGTTAGCTAAGCATAGCATATGGACTGGAAGCAGCAGGAAACTAGAACTACTGTTTCACAGTTGTATGCCTCCTCCAACCAGCCAAGTTGTAAGAAATACGGTCACAATCTCCCCTTCCTGAGTTACAGCATTGAATAATGGCCTGTTTTTACAGAACATTATGATCTCACAATGAAGGTCACCTTTGACCATTTGGACCATAAGATGTCATCACTTCATCATTGTATCCTTTTAAACATTTTTGTTAAATTGTCTCATAATTAGTGTATGAATTTTGCCAAAAACGTGTTTTGCGAGGTCACAGTGACCTTGACCCTTAAGTAGGGCTGGGCGATAAAACGACAGCAATAATTATTGTAAAATTATTTTCGTCGAATGAATCACGAACTGCCAATCATGTCACAGGAATAGAGGTCTGCAGTGTGCAAGTTAGGATGCATGGTGAGAGGTAGAAATGCAGGCCAGCACGTGATATTATTAACAGACGCACGCAGACGTGCCTGAAGTTGGAGCAAAGTAAGCCACTAAGGCGAAATGAGCGACACTGCAGAAAAAGCAGAACGCAGTTCGGAGGACAAAGATATCAATGATGAGAGGCCACTCAACTTCAGTAGTTTGGAGATATTTTAGCTATTTACAGTCCAACAAAAGACAAAGCAATGTGCACTGCAAACTGTGCCAGAGACATGTTTACCACCATCAAAGACAGGCAACACCACAAACCTGTTTTATCACTTGAAACAATATCACCTGTTAGAACACACAGAAAGTATTAAGTATTAAGAGAAAGCTTTAAACCTGAAAGAAATAACGATGAGGCATTTATCGCTATACATATCGATATCGACTTATATGAAAATTTTTATTGTGATAAAAGCCGAATTTTAAGGAATTCCCTCAAGGCATTTGTGAGATATCACGTTCACAATAATGGGACAAACGGACGTGCCAGGCTATTTCTTGGCATGGTGCAGTAACTTACTGGAGTCTCTGCTGCCTGGAAACATGAAAGTGATGATAAGATACCTTTAATACAATGTTCACATGCCATATGTTAAGTTGAGTTATGGGTTGTTGTTGTTGTCATTTCTCCTGTCCAATACTAGCCGTGAACAAATATCTTCTTAGCGCATTTATGTTCAAAAGTTCAACTGAAGCCGATATGAGGCTTCATCAGTCTTAGCCAAATCATGTATGTAGTTTTATTAACTTAGTCCTGTCCCATCAACGAGCCCACATGCTAGGAAGTATCCGTCACTCATGGCTCAGTAAAGAAACACAGATTGTGGAAATAAAATGAGGGAAATCTGTTCTAAATACACCACGACTTAGGGGGACACTAGGGTTGAGCAATATAAACAATGTAAACATTGATTGCAATAGAAAAATCCTTGATTAGAAAATCTGACATTTTTATAAAGTTACAGTGCACAACACATCAAGGAAACAAACCTATTTCTAACCAATCGCATGAATATCCTAAGGTAAGGAAAACCCATTTCCCTGAATAGGCACAGCAGGATTGGTTGATTTTGCTCAACTACATGCTATTGTGGTCGTATCAAAAGTCACATAGGAAGCTTTTTGGATGTTGCACAAGCGAAGGCTGAAAAGTCACACGTCAAGTAAACATAAAGAGCTATTATGGATAAACAAGGTATCAGGATGTCAGGGGTGTAGAGTTACTCTGGCTAATTAAAGCCTTGTTTCAACACAAACTGGCTGACACTGTCCTGAAAGGGGCTAGGTTAATGTAAGTCTGACACAAAACAGATAGGTGATGTATACTGTTAAATAAGCTAAACATCTGTGGAAGAGAATACAATGCACAAGCACTTATACTCCCACCAGTGATAAGACCCATCCCCTGGAATGAGCAGCAAGGTTTTCAGAGAAACACAATGCAACAAACAGTAGGATTACTATGTTACTAAGTTTTGAATCTTTTAAATGTCTACCTTGCAGTTTACTAAGAACATATTCTGTTTAAAAACCATAGAACCGACTGGACACTCTACTGCCCACAATATTGTCAGTTTATAAAGAAGCATTTTCATTTAAATCTAATATTTAAGAGTCTTGTATGATGTGTTACACAGCCACATACACACACAATAGATGATTGTGTATTTGTAAACATTATGTGCAAACTGTTGTGAAAATAATCTTAATATACAACAAAATCAGGATAAGAACAGACAATAAGAGGGGACAATAAGGGAAAATTCATATTGTTATGAGTCCATCTATGCTCCAGTGAGCTCCTCGTTTCAATATAGATGAAGAAAGCTGGGCCCGAGGACAGCAGTGAGATATGCAGGCAGCCTGCACATATCTGATGATGTACAGGCCTGCCTGCACATTCTAAAGAGAACACATTTTCTAGCTAGCCTTTTATAATTGTATTTTTTCCTTCCAAAAGGCCCTAGAGCTAGACTGGTATGCTCCATCTGAAGCGGTTGGTGTAGTAATGGGTCATAGTGATGCATTCATACTGGGACTGGCTTAATTGTATTATCAATCTCATCCAGACAGTGCTTTAGCCCCACAGCTCTGGACATGGTACTGTCAGACACTCTGCATTAGTATTGGGGAGTGAACCATGAGGAATTGCAATCTTCACTTTCATCTGTTTCTCAAGCCTTAAAACGGTGGGTTCGCTTGTTGGATGATGTTTTTATCAGAGTTTTGCCACTGCGATCCCTCGGTTCTCACCCTCTCTCTGTGACTTTCTTTCTGTCTACCCATCTGTCTGTCACTCCACCTCTCTCTTTATCTTTTGCTTTTGGTGTGTCCTGTGCGTTGGTGGCCACTGAGTAAATACAAGTCTGTTCCAATTTCATGCCATCTTTTAACAAGATAATTATGTTGAGCCCTACAAAGACTGAAGACAGACAGAGGAGGTGGTGGCACTGGCAGAGGGACAACTGCCCAGGTCAGCTCTTTGTTGTTCTATCTTGTTTTCTGTCCTCTTCTCCAAACACTCTCCCTCATCTCTTTTCTCTTCTCCTCTTCTATATTCTCTTGGTGTAAGTCCCTCCTTCCTTCCCTCTCTTCCTCAGTAGTAATCTTTCCAGCGGCTCCAGTGGTGGAGGAGAGTTTGGAGATAAAAGCGTAGGGAGCTGAGGAGTCCTTGGCAAGCCTAAGGCAAGGAGAAGGTCAACAGGCCTGCTAAGAAGGGCTGTTATCATCTTGGTAACATGTTATCGGAGAGCCTGCAGTAGTGTTTATTTACAGTTATTGCTCCCTCTGGGTGCACACTTCAACGCCTGGGGCTGATTGCTCTGTAATGAGTTCAGGAACACAGGGAGCCGATGCAAGAAAAGAAGAGAAACAAGGGAGGCAAGAAATCACTGGCCAATAACCAATAGGTCAGCAAGAAAAAAAATCAAGGAAGAACAGAAAATGCCGGTCATTGAAAATACAGGGGAAACAGATAAAAAGAAAGTGTATTCTTTTAACCGAGACAGTTTTTCTTTCCAGTGCCTATGTCCTGCCAGTTGAGAGCAAACAAATCACCCCAAATTGGACGGCAGTTTCTCAAATGAGGAACAACCCAGTTAATCCAGTATGGCAGTAAATGGCTCTTAACCTGGAGTCAGCTGTATTTGTTCTGAGGAAGGACCACTGCTCAGACTTAAAACACTTGATTTCCATCTCTAATGCCCAGAATCTCCCTTACAATTTACTTTGCTAGTGGTGCATGTCCTGTATTTATTTGGTTGACCGGTCCAGTACTGTCTGTGCTAATCGGATTGGTACATATTTAATGGGCTAAAAGGTGAAGTGGCAACAGTGAATCCAGGAGTTGCGCAAGTAAGGAGAGAGGATATCTGTAAATCCCAGGGTGGATTTTTCAACAGTTAGGAGCAATGCACAGGAAATCTCTCATTGTGACACAGCTTTTCAATCTAGGGAATTACACCAAGTGCTGCTACTGTCAATGCAATGCCAGCTTTTCAGAAAGAAAAAAAATGAAAGAGCAGGAAAAGGCAGTACTGAATGCCATTCAAAAGGCCTGGCAGAAGATCAAGGAGTTTTTCAGCAATCATATTGCCAGACACTGCAACCTACCATCATGCATTTAAGGGAAATTCAGATATGGCACAATAAACATATATGTGTGTGTGTGTGTGTATATATATATATATATATATATATATATATATATATACACATATGACAAAGTCACAAAGTACAAATATGAAAAATATATTTTTCTAGAATATACCATAAAAGCAAATCCATTCTATGACAAGCTAATCCCTTTTTATACCATCGGATATGGGAGATTAAGAGACATAATTTGGTAATTCAATTTAGACATAATTCATCACAGAAGAAGAGCGCAGGGAGCTTTTTGGAGTGAAGTTTCTACATCACTGCAGGAGGTTCCAGATGATGCCAAGTTCATGATGCAGAGATAACTGGTATGACTTAATTTAGAAAGAAAGGACTCCAAATATCATCTTCCCATTACATTGTGGTTACAGTCATGATAAGAATGGAATGGGACAATGTCCTAAAAACTGAGGATTGGGAGTTAATCGCAGCCATCCACAGTTATGCAATCAATGACGCAGAGTTACTGAAGTCAGTTAGTGAGCAGCTGGTGAACAATGTGGAGCATTTAGCAGCCAAAGCCACAATATGCTATTTTTCTCAGGAGTTGGTGGAGACCAAAGCAGAGCAAAAAGCACAGTGAATATTGGACAGTAATCGTGTGACAAGAAACACAACTTAGAATCAATGCTTATGTTTTTCCATGTCTACTGGATCCGTAAATAGGCAACTCTGCGCTGACACATTTGCCATATCAACTTATAAGGTGATAGTATTTAATGGTGTGTTTACTACTTATTGTACTGCCCACAGTAAATCAATTATTCCAGGGTTTATGTAATGCTTGGAATTGTGGAATGGTTGTGTTACCACCACATGTTTTTATCTGCAATGGTTTGTATCTTCGGTTGTTTTCCCAGAAACCACTTCTAATGCTATTGTTATTTGTCCGATTCAAGATATTCTTCACTATATTATAACTCTCTCATGCCTCATTACACATCCAGATAACTCCTCTTCTGCAAAATGCAACAGGTATCTATGAATGCTTGACAATAATGCTTTCTTACATAAAGTTCTATTAAGAACCACCACAATATAACAGCTTTTAAAAGAAAATAAATATAAATATAAATTGATAATAAAAAAAAAAACAGGAAAACCGTATATATTTTAAAATAAGTCTAAATAAGCATCAGCATGCCTATACAAACTGAAACAGATACTGTTTTAGTCTGTCTAAAAACTAGAGCACATTCCAACATGCTCACTATTAAGAGCTGTTTAAAATGTCCACGAAAAAAAATCCTGATAACAGCATTAGCCCCCGAGGAGTGAATTTCAATACTGTTTACTTTGAGCAGTAGACCTACAAGATAGTTGGCTGGCTTCAGACCAAAATGTATTCTATCAAAATTCTGCTCCTGTCAGTATTTCACCCTTCACTGTATAAGCATATTCTGTACATGAATTTGTGTTATCAAACAAACCCTGGCACATCAATGTAGCTCATCTCAGAGAGAGGTTTTCTAAATAAATCAGCAGAATAAACACAGGCAGCTTGAAAAACATGAACTGGTAAAGCATTACAAATCCTCGCCATTTTCCCAAACTGTACAGTCTTGCCTGGGATGAAAAATGAGACGTCTGCTCTGAAACTGTGTTTATGGCGTCAGGAATTGCTTGGAAATGAATTACTGAATGAATCACTGGAGTCTTGTGTGCAAGCAATACTTGTGCAACACAGAAATCTAGCTGCAGTAATTTTCACTTATGACACACTTGTATCACAAAGCTAAAGGCAGGCCCAGAGCCATCAACAGTCATGTTCCCAAGTACATTTAGAAGACAAAATAGCCTAAAGCTGGAAATTAAACAAAAAACAACAACGATAAACCTGTTTGTGTCACACCACATCCTCCAATACCAATGAAATAACAACAATGCCAATTTTTACATTACAAATAGGCTATTTTTAATATTATTATCCAGTATCTGAACATTCATCCCCTCAACCTTTCCAAATCTTACAGCCACACCGTGTATACAGTTGATAATCAAATCCTTTCATTACTCAAAATTTCCAAAACAGCTTGCTGCTGCTAGCATTTGGTGACATTTTGAGAAGATGAGGTGCTGGCTGGGTCTCCTATGTATAGTTCATATCAGAGCCATCAACAATTAACTTACAAAACACTGAGGGTGTTTGTACTACTTCCTGGCAGAGGAAGCATCTCCGACCAGCGCAACTGAGCCAATGTGTTCACTCAGTGATTAGACATGACCACATGCAACAGGCCCGAATGTCAGACAGGATTATCGCACCGTTTCATTTGCTCTGCATTTTACGCAATCCTGCTGATATCACTTCTCACCTCCCATGGCAAAACACCCTGTCAAGCCCCCATGAAGGCATGTGATAGAGGCAGATAGCTGTTGCCTGTAATTATTATGATCTCAGATTGACCACCTTTGGAGTGTTTGTTCTGCTCAAACATGTAAATTAAGTTAGAGAAGAAATAATGAACATGTTGCTGAGAAAATTAATTAATTAATCCTGCAATAAACAGTTTTTTAAAGAAATTGCATAGAGACACTTCTGTTCCTGGCAACACCCCCGTGAAGCTTCCCTCAGGGTCAAGCCAATATATGACACCCCAACTCACATGACATAATATGGCATGAAAAGGGAAAATAAAACTGAAAAATAGGCCTGAAGAAAGCCACAGATAGAAGATGGTGATAATAAAAACACAATAATAATAAAGAGTAATCTCTTATGGATACAAATGGCCAATAAATAGCATAAATCAAAAGCAATGGTCTTGCCAACAGTCCCCAGACAACTCAAATTTATCTCCATACTCTGCTCCTGACTTAAAAGAAAGAGAGAGAAGAGAAAACTGCTAAAAGGGAAAACTGGAGAGGCCATTTAGTGATTTGAGCAGTGAAGCTTCTCCGCTGCCAAGGACATGTAAGAGAGACAGAGAGACTGGGAGTGCCTCTCAATACATCAGATGTCAGGAGTGCTCCCTCCCACTCAGACGATCTTCTTTTGGAAAGCCCATAAGAGCTAGAGCAATCTAAGGTCAGTGAGCTATACAAAGACTACAGTAAAAGTCAAAAATTGAACCATCAAAAGGCCACATGACTGCACAACACAGTACCATCTTCACATGTGGGGAGATGAGTGTCATGAAATTGAAAAAATGAAATATGTTCATTAAAAGAAAAAATGACAATGAAAAAACATGTATTTTCATCCATGTGCTGCCTCTCCTGGGTTGTTTCATCAGAGAGGGCGGTGAGGCGAGGCAGAGAGCAGTATACTGCGGCAAGCTCGGGCCTCTCCAAGCCACTCATTCTGAGCATCTGGCTTGATTGTAAAAACGTTTCCCTCTTCTTTAATCAATGGAAACTCAACTATCCTGATTCATGGGGCACTCTGGAGTATATAAATATCTTCTGACAAGCCTGACTGTGTTCTCCCCCCACCATCACCAGACCACCAGCCACCCCACCCCCCCAGTGTTCATAATATTCTTTTTCTCTGTACTTCCTTTTCCTCTTCTCAGCCATCTCTCTTGATCAGTTTCTATCTTTCTGTCTTTGGTCTGTAAATTTTGCTTTGACTCTGACTCTAATCAGTCATTCTTTACAGGGTCTGTGCAACTGCAACATGACAATCTTTGGGAGAAGATAAGGCCGGACAGATTAAATACACTGTTCAGCGTTAGAGGAAAGGAAGAAGAAAATTAAAGGAAAAGGGGGAAAAACAATAAAACCCTCATCAGCAGTAGAATAGTGGAAATATTTTCTTCTACATTTATCCTCATTACTTATCTCCTGACAGCCTTTTTTCTTGTTTATTTTTTTCCTTTATCTGAACAATAGAAAAAATATTTCTTCATCAATTATCATTACTGAGGGGTGATTTAGAATCTTCAGAGCAAATCCATGAAGTGCTTGAGAGATTCCATCCAGTACATATCGGAGATGGAAACCTTAATTTAGAGTGTCATAAAGAATAAATGCAAGTATTGCCCTATTTTTCACCTATACTGTGACAATCATCTGGTCAGTGGCAAGCATTTAGTCCTCCAGTTGATATTAAGACAAGAAGGTTAGATAAGATATTCATAAGCTGTGAATTAGTGAATATTGTTCTTCCAGATCTACTGCCATAAAGTGAAATCAACACATCCTTCATTCAATGTATATAGAATCCAAACTATTTAAATGTTTGAACCCTAACACATTTGTTCTTCACACTCTGTGCTTCAGCAAATTCAATTTGAAATAAAATAATGGATGCCAAATTCCAGCTTCAATTTGAGTAGTTTTCCATGAGAAATTACACAAATGTAATTGGACAGATTCACATGAAGTCAAACAAAAACATTGTACTTAATATTTTGTTGGAAATCCTTTGCAGTCAATGACTGCCTGAAGTCTTTGACCTATAGACATCAGTAGATGCTTTGTATCTTCCCTGGTGATGCTCTCCCAGGCCTTCACTGCCTCAGCTCTCACAGCCTCTCAGCCTTTAGCATGATCTTCAGCAAACAGAATGCAGTTCAGTCAGTTTGAGATCAGGGGCCAGTTTCACGAGTCTGGTCTGTAGAGTTAGACCAGTCATAATTTGGCTCATAGATCAGTCTAATGCAATTAAGACTGTTTCACAAAAATAAAGACTGACTAATATTAAGCCAAAAATTAGACACCTTATCACCAGGCTAACTCAGGTCTAAGACTAATGTTACCAAGGTAACAATCAGGGGCACTTGTGCTGGCCAGTAGAACCCAACAACAAAAAACAAGAAAACATGGCTCATACTTTGTGGTTTGCTAACATTGTTAAGGTAATAAGGAAGGGGAAACATTCTTAGAGGCAGTAACTGCCTCTTCTCCTCTCCTGACCGTCCAAAGACAGGGTCGCTAAGAAAAATAAGCACCGACAACACTACTTTATTCTGAAGGCCAAGTTGTAACGTTTGTTGACATGTAACTTGCCGCTAGCTTGCACATAGGCTCATGGTTAAATCGGTAGAAGCTAGCTACCTGCTCAACCGTTAGCATACCAAAACCACCGTCATAAAGTAAATCTTTTTTCTTTTGACTGCTGTCATTCAAACAATTCAGAGACATTATTGGCCTGTTGTTACCTGTGTTCTCTTGGCTGTCATTGGCCTCTGTCTGTCCCTCTCGGGATGCTGCTCTCAGCGCCAACGCTGGCTGGCTGCGAGTGGGGGAGCCGCCGCATCGCTGTTGACCCCACATACTTCACTCTTTCGTCCACCGTTTGTCCCCAAAAACAGAGGCGACTGCGAGTTTGCTGCATTTCCCAAGTAAAACATCCTTTTAACTGTTGAATTCTTCCAGTAGACAAACATTTTCTGCTGGGGTAAACGGAGGCCAGCGGTTGGATACGGGGAATCGGTCGGCCATTTTTTAATAAAAAAAAAAAAGAAGTTAATTTACCCAGAATTAATTTACCACAGACCGACTTAAGATAGTCAAGAACTAAACTGCTTTGTGCAATGGATGAATTTATTTTGCTTTATTTTCATCTGTTTTATTTAAGCTATAGTCAAAGTTTATATTTTTGAAACCAGCCCCTGACAGGTGACTGACTAGGCCAGTCAAGGGTATTCCAGCTCTTCACCCTGAAAAGCTCTTTGGTTGCTTTAGCTATATGCTTAGGATTGTTGTCGTAGTCCTGCTAAATGATTAAATGTTGACCAATGAGTTTTGATTCATTTCACTGAATCTGAGCACAGAATGCTCCTGTATAACTCTGCATTCATCCTGTTGCTTCTGTCAGCAGCAAAATCATCATTAAATGCCAGTGTGCCACTTCCATTAGCAGTCATACTTGTCCAACACAGACCAACCACTATGTTTGACAGATGCGGTGGTGGCTTTGTCTCATCAGCTGTTCCTTTTTTCCCCACACTTTCCTCTTTCCTTAAATTTTTTTTTTCATCAGTCCATAGAACTTTGATACTGAACTCCACCTGTTTCTTTTAGTGTATTTTTTTGAACTGCTCCTCTGCGGTTAAGGTTATGAAGTCTTCTCTTGAGTGTCGATAAGGAAACACGTACAACTACATCATGGAGAACATTCTTGACTTGCTATCCAGTCATTTTCTTCATGCACATGGTTTTCCAATCATCCACAAGACTTGTGCTCCTAGGTCTCCCAGGTCATTTGCCATTTTCTAGTTTTCCTGTGCATACCTGCTTTTCCAAATGTACCCTACTGTCAGTTTTGGCAAATCAACTACCTTTGATATCTCTAGATTTCTCTGATAAAGGTTTGCTTTTTTTGAGCATCGTTATTATCTTCTTCACTTGCAAGTTCACCTCTTTACTCCTTACATTGACAGACAATTTACCCTCAATCTGAATGTCAACACTCCACTCTCCATCAGCTCTGAGACATGCGTGATCTCTTTGTAAATGAACCAATGTTGAAACAAGACAGCTGCCCAAGAAACATTTAGTAGTCAAGTGTTAAATTATCTGTGAACACTTGCAATTTGGGCTATATCTCCAAAACAGTTCCTTCTATATAGATGTAAACCTACTCAAATTAAAGCTGGAACTTGGCACTTCAATCTAGTATCCATTATTTTATTTCAAATTGAATGTTTCTCCGTGCTTATTTAATAGGCTACCTGATTTTCTCTGTTTAAGAAAAAAGACAAGTAAGGTTAATTACTCAAATAAACAAAAATATTTGAGACTCAAAGTCTCAAAAGGTCTTGATTATTTGGGTCCTAACTGACACAAATAGCTGTAGGTGCATATCTGTTCTCCAGTCTGCCATATAGGTTTAATTGTACTGAGTGAATTGATTGTAAAGCCAGATGAGTCTATGAGTTGTGCTTATCAATGGACCCCATTAAACACTTGTCACCCCTGGGGAATTTCTTTGACCATGCAAGTCATTGTCAGCAGACAGCAGTCTGAGTAATCAATGAGTGCTTAATTACATCTGGTGCACGGTCCAGAGGTGCAGTAAAACAATATGTACGCACTGTCAGTGTCATCCTTTTGTAGAGACAGATGGTACTTTAGTCTGCGACATTGTGAGGATGCATTCACAAAAGAATTTGGGACTTAGCTGAAAATGTCAACAGTTGGGGTGTGTGACGAAACAAATGTGACAAGACAAGATAAGAATGTCATTTGGATTTCTCTCTAAAAAACAATTAGACTTCTCTTATCACTTTCACGAATCTCTGCCTCTTCACACAATACACAACAATAGGCCAAGACTGAATGTTTACACATTAACAAAATCTTGTATTCTCTACTGTGATTTTTCATTGTCCTAAGTAGCATGAAAAGATGATCTCAATAAGTAAAAAAAAAATGTGCATACTGCTCTTTACATAGTCAACTAAGGCAATCAGTACGGTTTCCAATGATGTTGTAAGAAAACATAATGTTGAATTCCAACAGTACCATACACAACACAGTCGAGGTCATCAAAATACTGTATGTTATCTTTAAGCATAGTGTTAAAAATGCTTTCTGTGGTTTAGAATGATTCCATGTCAGAGGACCTGTTGGCCGAGACACCTACTGTATGTAAATCTGTAGGCCATCACTGACTTGAACAGCATAGGTCTGACAACAAAGTGAATTAAGCCTCATCTAAATGTAAATTAGGTTTTATAGCTTTGGCAAACAGCTTACATAACCAGTGTCTATTTTAATAAACCAGTTAGATTTTATTCTGTACTATACTAACATAACAAAATAAAATCTGTACTTTATGAAAATGTACATGGGATGGCGACAGCTGTCAGCCAAAGGAAGGAAAAAGAGCCAGGCAGGAGTTATACGTCTGCATAAATTTCAAATGAAAACGTCTGCTTGAAATACTGTGTTTTGGATCTTCAATCTGGTTTAAGAGAAGTAAAATAGACATAGACTGTCATGAAAGGCCATTTTAATAGCTTTGAGAAATATACATGCCTGCGCAACATGCAATACATGTGGCAGTAGCTTACACATAGTCTCCAATTTCCCTGCTGTCATTGGTATCACAGATATCAGAGTGAATGTATGAAAAACAACAGCTCATTTTATAAGCTTTGCTGATATTTTTCTTATGCATACTGTCTTATCTAGTGTATATGGGGACTAAATCTACTATAGACACAATATGGCAGGCTACTGGTTGGGTAAACCTAGATATCTTATGTAGTATAAAATTCATGACCTATAATAAGACTGAATAATGTGTGAACAGACTCAGGTCTCTTCTACAATTTAAGTGTAGCTATTGTCTCTGGCACAACATACTTCAGATTCAAGGTTTTTATCAACATTTCAACAGTTTCACCAATTTCAATTTATCCAGAATATTTACCTCACAATGATGAAAAAGTGTTGTTTGTTTGAATAATGAAAAGTAACTCAGCGACCGTATTAAAGGGAGCTCAATATTGAATGAAAATATAAGTACTATTTCTATTTGTAATAATTCCTTTTTAATTTTTTTACCTAAGGTTTCATGAGATCATCATAAAGATATGCTACCACACATTCACATGAAGCCAGTGGAGTTATTATGATGACTTTGATTGAACGTACTGATTTGAGTTTTTGGAGTCGTATGAACACACTTTTTCATACTTTTTTAATGGCTGTAAAAATATGCAATGGCCACAAGAAGAAAACAAGAAAACTTTCTATTGCCACTTTTTAAGAACACAGAGTGTGTGCATGTTTCTACACGCAAAAAATAAAGAATTTGCGCGGAGTATCACTTTAAGAAAAAAGGTAATTAAATGACCAGCTTTGGAATAATTACAAAACTATCAGAGGATAGTAACTGCTTGGTACAAGTTAACCCAACATACATGTAGATTATACAGTGAAAGAACTATTATAAACTAATATCAAGGCTCATTCTTAAGTAAGGCCAACAAAATCAGTGATGCTTAAATGAAACAGCAACAGGGCATTAATTTGACATTAGCTGGCAAACATCAATTTATCCCCCATTCTAACTTTAGTAATGCAGTTACCGGACAAAGATTAATATCAATTCCATAAATCATTCAGGAGATGCATCTGAAGCCAGAGACACTGGTATGTTAGCTGATCTCGGTGTGGGAGCTCAGCACCCATTAATCAATGTCTGAGCTCCTCTGGCCATGTCATCTGGGAAAAAGGTAAATTTATAAAAAAAATAAAAAATAAAAGGCCATCACCACAATCCTCCTAAAGTAACATGTTTAGATCTTTATGTGGCGGTACAATATTTATGCACTCACCTTCATATGTCTCTTTCCTACTGAGTACAACACTGTTGATTAAATCCCTATTTCTTTATTTACCCCTTTATATCCCCTGATATTTCCTCTTGTGAATTAATTACTAATAGGTGTAGGCTATGCGACAACTATGAAAACTGGTTCACATGTGATTAGATGACGTCTAACTCTGCAAAATGAAGTGTATAAGAGATAACATAATAGTAAAAATAAACTTGGTAGAACAACATTGGCAATGACACCAAGGCCAGACATCAGAAAGTAAACAGGGTGAAGTTAAAGCTCATCTCAGTCTGCAGAAACCAAAATGGGCTTGTCTGTGGAAATATGAAATCTGAGTGCCATCTGAACCTAATCTCCACACAGAGATTCAGTCTCAGAGAGACCCGCTGATTCACTGATTTACTCTCCCTACTTGTGTGCCTGAGTGTGTGCCTGTAAGGGTCTAACCAACTGACCTTGTCCATGGTGAGAAAGTACTTTATTTTCATTGTCTCATCATTCAGGTGTCACGAAAAGGCAAACAAAAGGCATTAACAAAGGACTCTGGAGCATATTAACTTAATCCTTTTATATGCCAAGCTCCAACAAAAGAGATGGACAAGGTAGCAGGTTGATCAACCTTTCAAATATACTTAATAATATTTCTCTTGTTAGCCAGCCTCTTCTTCACAGACCACCAAACAACATCATGGATCTATTGAGGGACAGTAATCCCTAAAGTGATAATGTAAATCATTTCTGTGTAAAAAAAATTCTGCGTACTGCCAAAACAAAATATACAGCTAAACAATAAAAACACCCATATAATAACAATAAAAAGTCAATGCCTATATTAAATGTGTAATAGAGTGTAGAGTGTACAATATACTGTAATATCTGTATATATTCATATATAAACAATAAGTAAAATAATACCACCACTATACCCTGTACATGCCAAGATACGGACACATGTGTATGCATTTATGTACATATGCAATGACAGTATGAACAGTGCTGAGAGTATGTGAACAGCACATAACAGCATAATAATACCAAAAGAATGTCTCAAAAGCATAATTATTTGTTTATAAAATCGGATTATGCCATAGTACACTGGGAATATAGGTAGAAACACACTGCAAGTAAACAGCTCAAACAACACCTGCTCTAAAGTTCCTGAACGGACTTCTAGTTATTCCTAATAAAGATTTTAAGTCTATAAATCTTTATATTAACTTGTCCCAGAAAATACTCTTGCCAATATATGTCATGTCCCTGACAGAGCTCTCAGATCCACAGACTCACAGGTTGCAATGCTGTCCTCTGATTTATCTAAACCCTGGAAAAGTCATATAGTCTAATAAGCCTTGCTGAAGATTCTGTAAACCTGCTTCAACTGTTCACGCATAATTGTTGTATTCTTTTAATATAAAACACTTTGATCTGAATGTCTTCTATTAAAGGTGATATGAACCATAATTGATAATAATAATAATTATTATTATTATTAATCTTATTTTTATTAGTAGTAGTAGTAGTAGTAGTAGTAGTAGTAGTAGTAGTAGTAGTAGTAGTAGCAGTAAAGGTAGTAGTAGTAGTACCACCAGGTAGTTGTATTAGATGCTGCTTATGAAGAAGATTTTTTTTTTTTGGTTCTCATGGCTAGTGAAAGTTGGAGAGAATATCAAAGCTACAGATCCAATTGATTTCTTTTTTTTCTCAGACTATATAAATACGTGAAATTTAATGAACAGAGATTGTGGGCTGGAACATATAGCCTGATAAGGTTATATAAATAAGATGGTGCTAATCCATGCAAAGACTTAAAATTCAAAAGGACCTTAATGTCAGCTCTAGTTTGAATAGGCAACCAATTTATATACTGCAGTCAAATTTATTTGATCTACCTGTAATGAGAATTTTAGCTGCAGTATTTTGAACAAGCTGGAGGTGTTTGATGGAAAGTTTAGGCCGCAAAAGGTGGCATTAATATACTCCAGTTTTGATGAAACTGTACTATGTGTCAGAATTTCTGTACCAGTTGGTAATAGGATGGGCTATATTATAGTTGTGAGTTTTTGTAATATTAGATGAAAAACAGAGAGAAAACAGCTACAAAACTATATAGTAATCAAGATCAAGGGTAATGAGTGTAAATAACTGTGTTTGACTGAAGGAACAGTTACACAAAAAATGCTATATACAAAAAACTCATTATAAGGCTGTTGGCCATTAAATGCTTTATCAAAATAACTGAATAACTGTTTCGGAGGACATATTGTCAATTTCATTGATTTTACAGGTTTTCAAACATGCATAGGGACATTTCCACTTAGGTTGAGGGAAGGCTGGTACAAAATCCTGTACTGGAGCCTGTAATTATTTGCATTTACCACTGACCACAACACTGACCACTCAACACAAAATAAGGATATTTCTAAAAATGAAAAGAGCAACATAAAAAACATAGGTGCCATGGTTTACCACTAACTTTTTGTCTGTTTTTGTGGGGTTTTTTTAATTTAACAGAGACTGTGTTTTTCCATTTTACTACTCACCACTCTCAAAGCAAGCATCAAAAACCAGATGTCCTTTTCGCAGAGCTCCTGAGTGTCCTGGTGGGCTCACCGTCAGTTTGTTCACATTCCCTACCAAGGCATCCTCTCCTCCAGTTTCACTGCCTGAAGAGCAAATGCAATATGCAGAAAAAAAGTTAAGTCTCACTTTATTCAGAGGTGCTGTTTAAAAATGTGTTTTTTCTAACTTCATTTTAGATGATGTAGGCCTTAGCTTGCACATAATGCATCAATGGGTCTCTACAGAATAACAGTCCTATATAATTGATCTGAAAGTAAAAACAAATGCTGCCATTCATGACAGCAAAAATTATGGGTAAAAATGTATTAACTTCATAGATACAAATTATTTCAATTATTTGTCACTCCTTAGATACAGTGTAAACGAAACGCTGTAGTGCAAATGGAGTATCACAAATAAATAAATAATCTTTTTTTTAATTTTTTTGCAGCACAAATTAAATTTGCACCTAAGCATATGGATATCTAAGTTACATAATACTACTTCAATGTGTCGCTTTGTTTGTGAGGTTCAAAGCGATGTATCTTAATTTGAACAGTTTAAATGTTGCACAAATAGCCTTCACCTGCAATTAATGAAATGATAGTGTAATTGTTATTGGTCTGTGTTGCTATGAATTTTTGAATTAAGTTCGAATCTTTATGTAGTTGTGTCATTGTTTGTTATTTCAAGTTAACAAATCCCTGAAAATGCTTCACTGCTGAGTCTGCAGCTTGACACTTGGATGTTAAACACCAAATTACTACTGTAGTATTTAGACATTATTGAGGCAATAGGAAGGGAGAACACACGCATCGTGTAATCAGCATTTGAAATATAGGTTGTTTTACTGTTTAGAACCACATTTTGTGCCACAACAGAAAACATCACAAACTTTTGATAGTATTCATTTAGTCCTTGTATTTAAAGACCTGTCAGTTAATTTTAGGTGCAAATCGCTGTGTTTTTTGCCGTGGTGCTTTAAATTTGTTGGCATTTGTTCACGGGTTATGGCTTTAATTTCGGAGGACAACAGACAAAGACCAATTTAAGGAAAGCAATAACAACTTCAGGTGCCGAGAGCTAGCCAATTAGCTACATAGCATTTCACTGGAGAAGCTATTCCTGACTAATCCAGGTAACAGAGCTAGCTAGCAGATACACATAGCCACTACACCTGCACTTACTATTGCTCGCCCTGATGGTGAAGTGGTTCACGTTAACATGCCAGCAGCTACCTAAAGTCCTTCCGTGAGGTTCACTGTCCGCGTACAGTTAGTTATATGGTTGGCTAACGTGTGTAGCTGCAAAGCTAGCTCATAACAAGCTGATGACATGACTGTTGTTTACATCCCTGTACCTGCTAGCTAGAAGGTTAGCACACTTCACGTTACGTTAATACGAACACGCAGCAAGCCTGAAACATGCACATATTATTTGTCAGGTAACAGGGTATCGTGCGCTTCCTTTTGCTTGTATAACAATGAAGAGGAAGCTAGGTAAGGCTCGTTTTTACACACCAGTCTCGACGTCTCTTACAGTGTTTTCCTCCATCTTCCTCTCCATTCTGTCACAGAGCAGCCGACGCTCTCTGTGTGTTGCCCCGGCAACGGAGCAGGAGGAAGAGGGAGAGGCGCTGTCATCCCCGTCAGTGCATTGCTGCAGACATACAAGACACAAGTCTACATATGAAGTCGATATGCAGTAGGTAAGATGAGTCAGTTTTCAGTTTCAGTTCAGAATTATATGCACTAAATAGCAGAATAACAACAGATTGATGTGTTGTGTGTGATTGATTTCTGCACTTCCAGTAATGTACACAAATGAATAAATACAGCTAACAAATACTATTTATATATGATCCAACTAGCAAATGCACAGAAATTAAACGCAAAAATGCCGATCAAAGTCATTTTCTGACCCTGATAATTCACTGGTCAGCGTGGCTTACGAAAATTTCTGTCCTAAATACATAAAGCTTTTCTCTTGATCTGAAAACCCATTTTCCAAAAATGATAATATTGTCACTATAATGAAGGAAAACCCTCATACTAGTGTGCAGTATAGTATACATTTGACATTTATATTCTGTGGGCACCAGTAAACTAGAAATAAACAATGCACTGCCTTTAAACTGTAATCAGTTAATTGTACACACCTCAGTTTTATTGCAGCCACACCTGCATTTTTAATGGTTTAGAGAAAAAAAGCCAATCATTGCAAACAGCAGCCAGAGACTGTGAATTATCCTGCAGATCGATTAAAGCTGGAGGTTTTCTAGACAATTGGAGCATAGATGTCATCAAGGCCAATCAAGCCTGGCCCTATTCCTTTCCCATTACAAAGGCTGCACCTGATTAAGTACATCAAATGAGCAGCCGCACAACTCCTGGAGCAAGAGGCATACAGACTGCTGCTAATTTTCAGGTTATAAGCTGTGTGTAACAGGACCAAATGAATGAGACCAGGGAGAGGGCAATGGTTTTTCTCTCTGTGTGTGATCTGTATTTGATGGCAAGCATCAACAGGCTGCTGAGTAGATAGGTCGGACTGATTATTTCTCAGATGACAGGAAGAGAATACAGAGCTGCTGTGTAATATTTCGTTAAAATTGAAAATTGAATAGCTGTCCTCCATGCTATGTCATTCCTTTAACACTATGCCAACTAAAGAGGTCTATGGTGGTACAATCATTCATTTTCAAGGAGGAGATTGAAATTGAATTATGGAGCATGAGAAAAATGAATTAGATACGCTACATGTTTCCCTTGTTTCTCAGCGCTTATCAAATACAAAGACTGCAGAAAAGTAGTTGAATTTACCGCAAGATTCTCGCTCGTCTCTGCCAGATTTGGAGCACTTTAGATACTGTATGTAACATGACGTAATGGACAATACTCACATTTGGTAGTTAAATCTAATAATTTCTCACAATTATGTGATATGGCTGTGATGTGATAACACATGGTGTCCCATGTTGGAACTAGAATAGTTGATGATGTTACAGCAAAGTGTTGAGTTTCAGTTAGTGTTTTCTTGATGGTTTTCCTTTGCTTTCAAAGCTTCATATTCTATAATGTTGTGTCCTCCTTAAAGTATGTTTGAAGAGGGATGAAAAAATAACAACACTTTCAACAGTAACCCCTCTTCTCTCTGCCCAAGTAACACTGCATGCATGCAGTATGTTTCTTGTCATGGTGCTTGCAAAGCGCAGCAATGATTTAATGAACACATCCATCACTGGAAAACAGAATAACATGAAAGAGAAGTACAATCCACACTATGGCCTCTCAAATTTTAATTATCTCTCAGGAGAGTGTATTTTTACATGCTTATCAAAACATTTTTGACCTCTAATGATTTCTGCAGATATGAATGTGGTTCACATGTAGACATGCCTGTCATGGTGAAATACAGAATCTACAGTAACTTTAAGAAATTGTGGCTATTTTAAGTGTGGGTTGCCAGTGACTGGAGGATACACCACGGCATCATAATCCTGTGCAGAACATATCAGAAGCCCCTTGGGGGAAACAATAGCTTTGGCACAGCAAAGATATTTCCAAGTCCTGCTTTTCATTCTCTCAGAAAGATAGTCTTTCTTCTAGCCTATAAAATGATCAAATAAGTCAGTGCTTGTAGCTCAGTACCACCACACTAAGAAAAAAAAACTGACACAACGAATTTCTTGTTTATATTTCCAGCCTGAAGCTCGATGTGTGTGTGGCGCGTGTGGGTGCCAATCTATGTTTTTGTATCTGTACTCCAGCAAGTACAGGGGAACCCTTTTTACTCTGGTCAGCTAAGTACTTCCACTCATAACATCCATCATCAGTGAAGAAGGAAGTCATGCAAAAATCAAAACACAGGGCGCTAGTGGAAGTGAGTTGGAAACGGGTGGTTGTGAGAGGCAGGTTGGGTGGTGGT
>NW_019524388.1:685867-691881 GCF_002814215.2 Seriola lalandi dorsalis | reverse complement strand
GGGGGGGATGCAGAGACCAGCCGGCAGTACACAGAGAATCACTATGGTGACAGCAATCAGGGGGCTCAGGGGAGAGAGGCTGGGTCAGAGAGGAAGGCTTGAGAGGCAGCTGACTGAGGAATCAGCCCTCACTCTGGATGATTCAACTGACAGCTCCCCCCAGGGCTCTGCCGGACCAGCCATCCCCAGAGACTGTGGGCTTTACAGAACAGGGATGTGGCTAGCAGTCCTTTTCTGAGGGAGAGAAAAAATAAATTGAATTGAAGCCAAGACAGTACAACATTGTCATAACACAGTGATGTTGTTGATGATACCTTCACACATCCTGTTAGTGATGAAAATGTAAAAAGAAAAAATGTGCTCATTTAAAACATGTAAATAATATTACATGCCACATCCTTGCTGTCTCTACATATTTTTCCCTCCCTGTCCGACATAAACATCTGTTAAAACAAATTGTTTCCGAACACTTCCTCTGCGTTGTACCTTTACCGGTACTCCTCTCTCTCACTGATTTGTCATCACCCACTCTTCTCTCTGTCCCTCTCACTCTCTCTCCCTCCCTCTCATCACTGTGCTGGACAGTGTCCACCTAAACAGATGGTCCGGTGTCAATAGGCTGCTATTAACTGGCCACTCTCCCCACTCTGGTCCAAGACAGCAAAAAGCACATTCAAAGCACTGGGAATAAGTCCTTTGCCTTGCTGATGGAGCTGCAAGAAAGACACCGCTAAGATTAGCATTAGTGAAGATGATGACAATTGCCAATCACTCCAACAGCATTACTTTCATAAAATATTTTGTCTGCTTTTATTTTCCTTAAATACAGCCCTAAATTTCATAAACATTTGGATTTTTTTCTACATTTCACTGGATGCAGATACAGTACACTATGAGTCATTACTCTGAAATGTCTCAGGTGTTATCGACTGAATCATATTCTTGTAGTGAATCATATTCTTGGCTCACATTTCCCTTTTTCCTTTTTTTTTTGCGTGGTTGTTTGTTCCTTAGTTGGGATCTCCTGCCGTGTCTGTGACTGGCTGCTTCGTCATCGCTGTGCCACACCCTGCTGAGGAAAAGGACAACCACCTGACCTTGATGCTCACATCAGCCCAACCCTCACGTTTTTCCTCTGGTAGTTATTACTGAGAGGTACCCTTCATTTCCACTCTCTTTAAGGTGTCTCGATAGTGTACTGGTTTTATTACATTCCATTACTTTACTTGTGTCTTTCACAAAAACACCTCAAAGGAAGTGCTGAAAGCTTCCCTTTCCCAAGTCTTTGAGAGCCCTTTTCCACATTTGAATCCACATCCTGTTTTTGTAAAAGACATAATTAGATAACAGAACCAAAATATATTAGTCCTCACACGCCTCACCAATTCATTTATCCCAGGCTGTATGTTTGATCTGGTCAGGGAGTGAGAGCTACTGTAAATGCAAACACTCCTTCACCATTTATACTTGTGTGTTATAGCCACACATGAAAAGAGGGGAAGAGAGGCAAATCTGAAAGATAGGAGTGGCACGGAGAGGAAGGGATGTGGCGTCGATGGTGTCGCTGTTGCTAGAACAGTCTTCCCACCTTGTGGTAGCATGGTGAACTGTAGCTGCATCAATGCGTGAGCAATGGGGGGAGAGAGAGAGAGAGTGATGCAGAGAGAGATAGAGCGAGAGAGGGAGGGAGGGAGCGCAAAGGAGAGAGCCAGAGGGAGTGATACACAGAGAGAGAGAGAGAGAGAGAGAGAGCAAAAGGGAGGGGAGTTTAAACTAAGTGCTATGTTTTGGGACAGGCTAATCTGCTAGCGAGCAGTGTGAGGATCGGAGCGTATTGTGTGAGCCAGTGTGTGGGGGACAGATAAGGGAGCCAACCAGCCCGCCAGCTCGACCCACCAACCCACCGACTGCCTGACTGCCTGTTTTAATGTGCTGACTCTTGGGAGATTTAAAAAAGAGAAAAAAAAAAATACAGCATATTGACTCCTTAGACGTGTGCGGAGACCCTGGGCACAAACGCCACCACTACAGCCACAGCCAGCAGAAGTGCATCAACAGACAGGGGAGAGAGAGAAAAATATAGAGGACTGAAAAATCATAACTCCAAAATCAGAAAATTAAAGAGGATTTTTTATCCCCCTCTTTTTTTCAATTGATTTCATTTTTTCTTTCTTTCTTTTTTGTGTTCCCGGGACTGACTCCCAACCGTAGACAAGAAAAAGGGGAGCAAAGAACTGAAGAGAATCTGAAAATAAAAGGACAGAACGAAAAAAAGCACCGACTCTGAACATGTTCGAAATAAGCCGAACACTCAACGCCGCTTTGTTGAGCAATGAGGTAAAGAGATTTTGGATTTGCTTCTTTCTCCACACCTCACCTGTGTATGTCTGCTGCCAACCATTCTGTCATGTGTGTTATCCTATGTAAGTGCGTGTGCGTGTCTGTACACTTCTGTATGCTTATAGCCAGAAGGCAAAGGGCATGATTGATAACAGCTGCTGTTTATTATATTTCCCCGGCACGATGGTCGGTACGAAGCAAAAGGGGACTGCTACGCTTCTCACGCTCATCCTGGCTTGTAATAATAAATGGAGAGCTAGTGTCTCGACTTTATATCCCCCTACTGTAACCAAACCAAGGTAGCTATCAAACCCATCAAACATAGGCTTGCTTGTGAAATTGCCCACCTGGGGCTAAAATAGTAGTGTGTGCCTTCATGTGCACGTACAGTATGTTTGTAAGTGTGAGTGTATGTGTATGTGTGTATGTTCACACATGCATTTGTGTGAGAGCAAAGTGTTCTGTAATCCCCCTCTACCTCCTCTTTCTTCATGTCCCCCCCACTCCCTCTTCTGTCCTTTACCATTCTTACCTTCCTTCCTACCTGCTGTTATCTCCTTCCCTTCTCTCACACCCCTTCCCTCTCTCTTTTTTCCTCTCTCTCTCCCTTCCTCCCTCTCTCTGTCTGTCTCTCTCTCTCTCTCTCTCTCTCTCTCTCTCTCCTCCCCACTCCTCCTGTGTCTGTGTATGAGTGTGTGTGTTCTGTGAGCAGCATCTCAAGATGATGGCGAGGTACGGGCAGCTCTCGGGACTAGCAGCCAGTGGCGTGGGCTCCGTCCCCGAGACGCACTCGCCGCTATTTCCCAGGGATCTCCTGTCATCGCCAGCCCAGATGGGCTACAGGTCACCCCTGGTAAGAGGATAGACAGACCAATATATCTCCATCTCTTTACTGAACTCAGGCAAACGTAATATTAAGGAAAGAATAAAGGGAAAGAAGAGGAGAGTGGTCGTTCAAGTACAAGTGTGAATCTCTATGTGTGTGTGTGTGTGTGTGTGTGAGGAAAAGAGCAGAAAGAGAGCAAATCAATTGTGGGATTCTGCCTGTATCCCCAATGGATAGTATTAGTAAATATTTACATTGTTATGTTTGTTCAATTACGGACGCCTACTCCGTCTTTAGCCTCTGCCAGTCAGCCTGTTATCAAGGGAATTTGAGGTGTTTGTGTGTGTGTGTGTGTGTATGCATGCATGTGTGAGTGTATGTTTGTGAGGGTAATATATTTTATGTTTGTTGTATTTTGTGAATTTTGTTTGCCTCTGTGAGATTTGCATTTAATGTTTGTATTTGCCTCTTGATAATCAATTAACTTTCATAGTAAATCAGCAAACAGACATTAGCAGCACACCCTCAATTCTAATATGTTGAAACTTTATATGAGGAAAGATTTTTTTTTTTGACACCCTTAGGAGATGTAGTGTTGTGTAAGGTGATAGATTTCAAATGACATTTGATCGTAACTATCAATCCAATTCAATTCCAATCAACATCTGACAGGTCACATTAGCAAAAGACGGAGGAACTGTACACTGTAGATAGATGGGATATTTTGCACTGGAATCAACACTACTTTGCCATTTACATAGAAAAGATTACTTCAAGGGGAAGGGAATGAGAGAGAAAAAAGGGCATGAGAAAACCCTGAGCATTTAGGCAAAAGCGTTGTAAGAAAATCCCTGACTCGCCGCATTAAAGCGACATGAAGCTGTGGGTGTCTAATCCGCTGTGGGCTCTTCATTGGTTCGGCTCCCCTTTAAACTGGCTCAGATCCACACCCCAGAGCTTCCCGGAAGCCTTCATAACCCACTGTCATGCTGCTGACTGTACCCAGGGGTTTCCGTCAACTGTATGCAAATGCACGGCGAGGATAAGCGTTGAAATACGTCCGTGAGGAGTTGGGCTTCAAAAATGTTTTTCAGTTTTTTCCTTTGAATTCTTACATGAGTTCAAAGACGTCTGCCAGTGTTTTGTTGTTATTATACAGCACACAAAATTACTGTTTTTCCCACTGCCCCTTTTTTGACTCACAACAGTGTTATCTGCTGTTTGCATAAAGCTGCTGGACCATAAATTATTTGTTGAAACCAGTGGAACTAATTAGCTGAATTTATTATATAAATATGATTGACATGCTAACGTATTTTGATGCATCTTATCGACATCTTATTAGATGGAATTTGAGGTGATTACTTAACCAGTCAATTCCAGGGTGGAACATGATGATGAGATGACTAGTTGCACATTACGTTAAATTTAACACAGGGTAGTAAGGAAGATACAGACTAGTACAGATTAAATGAATTCAAATGAATTCACTATGAGGTCCTCATCATACATAGTTAAATTTCTGGTAAAATGGTTTGGTAATGGTTTGTTTTTGTGATTTTGCACATTTGCCATCAATGTGTTGCTGATGATGAGGCGTGTTCCTCTGTGTGTATGTGTGTGCGTGTGTGTGTGTGTGGGCAAGTTAGCGCATGTTATTGTGTATGCATTTGAAAGAGTGTGTGTGTGTGTGTGTGTGTGTGTGTGTGTGCACGCATGATTTCCCTGGTTAAAAAAGCCATCGTTATAGTGATTAATGGTGCCTTCATTAAGCACAGCAAGATCATTTGCATACATTAGATAAATGTGCTGGAAGATTACGGTGGCTTTGGTGTGTAAAGCCTCAAAAGCAGCATCACATTTTTACGTCGGTACTATCAAAAGGAAATACAATTCTGTGGCGGTAGTGAAACACTGTAGAGTTTATTGAATAAGGGGGAAATTAATTGTTTCATAAAACATTCAGTTATTTTATCTTTTAATCACTGAAACTTTTGTCTAATATTACCATTCAAAAATAAGCTTCTACTCTGCATTTCCATTAAATGCACCACTGCATTAAAAGAGTGCTTTGATAAATGAATAAACAACAACAGTTTTTGTCCTCCAACACACTATTCGACTGCAGCAAAGTTTACCGTTACTTCCCTTGGCTACACTGTGTGTTCAGTTCGTTTAGATTATTTGTGTGTGTGTGTGTGTGTGTGTGTGTGTGTGTGTGTGTGTGTGTGTTTGTGCTACACGTCTTGTCTCTGTGTCTGTTTGTATTTGCACATGTTCTCAGTTGTGTTTCAAGCTGTAGGATGGTAAATTTAAAAGAGCATTCAAAGAATTTACTTCTGAACCCATCAGGCACACAGAGAAGAGATTCAGTATGCAATTAATGAAATTTAAACTGATATTCCCGTGTTCAAAATGTCTACAGTATCAGTTTTACGGCATTAGGGTGAAAATCTCAGCCAAGTCACTTTAGACGGAGCTGATAAAATTAAAAGAACGTGAGGAAAAACTGAACTGTAAATTGTTGTTATTCCGTATTTCAGTCACTGAGATCTAATTTTCAAAAGCCCACATCTAAAAACCTGCAGTGCGCCGTGCTTCAGAGCTGAATGTTGTTAATTTGTAGAAAGCTTCACTGATTACCCACTGCAGGCAGCTGCCGTTCTCTATGTGACACTAGGCTTTGTTTGACAACTCCAATCTTTTCTGTTTCAACATTTAAAAAAAGAGGGTTGCATTTCAGAACCTGCCTGAGAGGTTCATCATCACCACAACAACAAACAGGCAAAAGAAGAAAGAAGGTGAGAAGGGGTACATGGCACAGTGGCTGGCAAACGTGTGTAGCTAC
>NW_019524388.1:673975-685457 GCF_002814215.2 Seriola lalandi dorsalis | reverse complement strand
GTGTGTGTGTGTGTGTGTGTGTGTGTGTGTGTGTGTGTGTGTGTGTGTGTGTGTGTGTGTGTGTGTTGGCCACCAGTGCTGCAGGGAGGGCCTAGTGATCAGCAGCTGAGCCTGTGTCCCGCTGGGAGCCATCACTGCAGAATGGAGCAGGTGTCTGCAGGCTCATGCACAGAGACACACACACACGCACACACTGTAAAGCTAAGTGAGCTCCCTCTCTCTTTCTCCTCACTGTCTCTCTGTCTCCGTCTCTCTGTGAGTCCTTTTTTTTTTTGTGTGTGTACACCCAACCCGGCAATTTAGTCTGTCCGCAGGGTGCCTTTTAGTGTGTATTTCATCGCACATTACCATGTTTTTGATCATTACCTATTTTTCATACCCATCGACACTGTAGCCGAGACATAAAAAAGGCTGGAGATGTTGATGTGATCCATAAACAATAGAATATTCCCAGAACAGCCAGCTGCATCAACACGTGCGCCCACGCCCAGCCAAAGGTCACCTTTCCGTGTTCAGGGACTTTGACCTGAAAGAAATGACCGGTAATATCACCTATATAATGGCACGAGGCAGGGCTCAGATGGTCTGGAGACTCTGTGAACTCCTGAATGTGTCTTGACATTCATGACAAAACAGCAGTAACACGCTGATTATATCATTTCAACAAACAAACACTGAGTAATTATTATAGAGGTGGGCGAAGAGCACAACCCATAATCCAGCAGTAAATAAAAGGGTCGCCCCCACCACCAAAACACCAAAGCAGAAGATCTGAACCTGCTATTATTCCCACGCTGAGTGACTGACAGGTCTTTTAATACATGGATTAACATAGCTAAATATAAGATGATGATAATGTTTATAAACGCAGCAATAAAACAGGCTGAAGATTTCAATTATAATCTGTTAAAAATAAACAATATGCAGGTTTCATTAAAGTCTCCAATCATATGCAGTTTGTACAAAATGATAATAAAATCCATAATGCAAAAGCATGCAAGCATACATAATTACCACAGTTTATGTAGTCCTGGATTACATATATTCGTGTTGGGCCTGTGAATTGTGCTAGGGAGTTACCTCAAGTCAGTGGCTACATTTGTGCTGTTCAATAGGTTGAATGAACAAAATAATCTCACTTCCCGCTGATCATTTTTCTTCTTTAATTTGAAAAAAAAAAAAAATCCCAATGCTGCTCTTTTGCTTTGTACAAAAAGCATTTAATTTCAGGGACAGATTTGTTGCCTCTCTTGGACAATGTTTTCACATCCAGTTGCAGTTATTTCACTCGGCTTAAAAGGATAAATAGAGAGAGAATAATGAAACAGACAGCACTGGAGAGAAAGCAGCATTGTGTTGTCAAATCTGGTGACTTATTCATATTTTGCTATTTGCAAACAAACATTAACATGGAAAATTATAGAAAATAGAAAAAAAAGCCTCATCTACTATTTGACAGTGAAGTGAAATTCACAGGTTTTTTTGACTGAATCTAAATGTCATTTCAGGTCAGCGCTCTGAGGTGTATGTACTGGATCATGCAGATTTACTGAATTAATTATAAAACTGACAGTGATATCACCATGTACTGTAGATATGTCAGCCTTATAAACCTTGACAAAAGACGTATTAGCCAGAGCAAGCCCTTTACTGACCTGTCTGTGTCTGTGATAATCTCACTCAGATGGCTTCAGCTTAGTCATCTCCTTCACAATAGACACAAATTCATAATGCAAACAAAACCTGCTGAAGGAAAGAACCTTAAATCGCCTCTTTTCAAAAATTAAAATTTATAGCTTACGGCCCCTTTGTCAACCTAAATTCGAGATATTATATGGAACAGACGCCCATTTTGTAGGTGACGATTCCTGACCTGGCGATACCGGCAGTCATTTTAAGAGCAGTGTTGTGAGGAAATGCGCCTTATTGTTGTCAGCTCAGTGACTGTTGATGCTGAGCTGACAAAACACTGCCGATCCATGAGTGATTGTCTGCGTCTGAGATCCTGGCATGTTGATGAACAACACTATTTTTTTCTCCTCTCAGAACTGATAGTATCAAAGTCAATGCATTTTTATTGATTCACTAATTGCCGGGGATGAGGCAAAGTATCTGCTGTCACCATGAATAAATGATGTATGGCTGACTTGTGCATTAGTGCCGGGGAGTGACCATTGAAGTTACAGTAGCAGGCCATTGGTTCCACTGGGAGGTGTCTAGTAATTGGGGCCTCTGTGTTCTGTGTGTTCAGAAAGTAGTTTTAAATGTGCGATAGATTTTTCTTTTCAATTGATTGTCTTAAGTAGGAGAGCTGTTCATGAAAGGGAAGCTAAATCAGGATAAGATATTGGAAATTGATTAAAATACTATTTTTGTCAGAGGGGAGGCCAACACTAAGTGGTTCCTCTACACAAGCCAGAAATGCAACAACAGCATCATCATTATCTGCTAACCCCTCACTCCCATTAATAATAAATGTATTCTAACAGCAGCATTCCGCTTTAGCATGGAGTCTGTCTTGAGCCAAAACATTGTTGACTACACTGTAATGTGAGCTAATTTACAGGAATACATGATTTTATTTTGACTATAACTTATTCCTGTAAGAGTAAGAGAATATTGTGTAGATGTTAATGTGTTTGTCTTGGCTTAATTGAATGTAAGATTATGCAGTGTATGTACATTTACTCATAACATAACTGCTGCCTTTTATAGCCCACGCAATATCTTGGCATTTTCGTAGTGGAAAATAATTTCTAGAGTGTTTGTTTTTTCTATGAAATACGTTTTTTTTTCCCTCTTAAATCAGCTAAATGTTTCAGCAACACAAAATAATCGAAACATGTCTCTAAGCATGTAGGCATTTACACTAAAACCCAGTGGAGTTTTTCTCGTTGTGCATTGCCCACTTGCTTTTCTTCAAGCATGAGAAAGGGCGGTTAAGCATGAAGTGACATTTGGAGAGCTGGATTTGTGCAGCGTGGGCATGTTTTGGTCCACAATGCTGTAGGCCAGCCCTGTGAAGGACTCTGGATGTGTCTCATTTCTAAAAGGTTATTCCTTATCAAAAGCCACGGTGCAGCCATTTATGCAGATCTGATAGTGTGAGATTTCTGATGAGGTTTTAGACGTCATTATTACAGATGGTAGGTGGCGTTTCTTTTTTGGTCAGAGTAGGAGATTCTGCGACAGAAGAAAACAGGGCTTGTTTCTGCAGGGAGATGCGTGACTACAGAAATAACTAAAATAAATAATAGAAATAAAAAAGTCTGACTGTGAGCCGCAGTCCAAAGAATCTCGTGTGGGATGCTCTGTGTGCTCTCTGTTACTAAAGTGTGTGAGTGCGTGTGTGTGTGTGTAAGTGGGGGGAGTTGTGATTAAAGGCTCTACCAGATGGACCACAGCAGTCACCCTGTGAGCATGGATGTACCCCGACCGGGATCAAACGCAATACGTGCTGCCGTCCCCCCAGCCCCAAAGCCCGCCGCTATACCCCATGATCAACTGACCCACCACACTGTAGCATGACCACTGCTTTATTTCACGCTTTGGGTTTCGACTACAACAGCAGAACAATAGAAAATTAAAAACAGTGTGACATCCAAGTCATCATGCACACCTTTGAAACTCAATCAACTCCAAATATAATAAACAGATGCCATAGCATTTACTACACATCGATGACAGTTAACGGCCAGACCAAACTTCATGATCATTGTGTGAGCTGCTGGCCTGCTGAAGTTGAATGTCACCCCATGCTGCGGACCACTCTGTTGTCCAAATGGACACTAATCCACCAGAGTCCTGTTGAGAATACACTTTTAGTGCCAGAACACATGCCAGACTCAACAGCCAATGCATAGCTAAGCCTCTCTGGGCACCTCCACAAGGCTCAAAGACCCAACATTATCTCCTCGATTTAAAAAAAAAAAACCAGCGTGTTTGCTTATAGGAAAATATGAAATAAACTAATGTGTTCTGGTTTATACCTTCGTTTTCTGATTTTTGTATATGTGTAAATATGAAGTGTTTTCTAGTGTGTTTCCTCAAAACACGGATGAAGCAGCTGTCTAAGTATTATTTTGAATTAAGTCTACAAAAGAGGAGTGAGTTTACACAGAGAGTGAACAAGCGTTCGCTCCCTGTTCCACAGATAGAGACAGAGCGTTCAGCCTGAGCTTTCAAACAACCCCCTGTCACATCTCTGCAGTCTGCAAAGCTCCAGCCATACTAAACAGCTTTGAGTTAAAGTGGAAGAAAGTGGCTGTGACAAATGCAGCACAGCCTTCTTCCGGGATCAGCATGAAGAATTCATTTCTGATCTGAGGAGTTTCTACCAGGGAGAGTGACACAGGCAGGGGTTAAGCTGACGGTGTATCATGCCCACTGACACGGAGGGAAGAGGGTGTAGGATGAAAGCTTCAACTAGATTAGTTAAATTCTACCAAAATACTTGTCTTTAATATAGTGTATGTTTAAGAAACATGCCATTCAAGGAATCCACTCTCCGTCTCTGGGTACCCTGAATGCATACATTTGTAGAATGGCAGGCCTGTGTAGGATTTAGTTGCTAGTTTTTCCAAGTGAAAAGATTATCCAAAGCAAAATGTCAGCTTTTTTATTTGCTCACAATCAACATCAGGAACAATGACCCCAAAGCATTAAACTATAGCTCAGTAATTAATGTCGCATTTTCAGTTTTCATCTTAATATGTTTTCACGCCTTTTAGTTAGTTTGTCAGCACGATGGCTCAAAAATGTAGGAATTAATATCTATGTCTTTGAAATAATGAGCAAATTATCTGATTTTCTTGCCTAACTGTAGGATTTGGGACTTTAGATAATTAGCATATTTAACCACAGCTACAAAAACTGTGCAGACAGATATTTTATTACAAATCCAAAGGGCATACTTTCAGTGTCAGGATATGATTTTGCACTGGTAAATTGAGATTTTTTTTTTTTTTTGTGCACACAGGCTTTTTTCTCATCTTCACCCATTAAGTATTTCAGTGACTGGCTGTGAACTCGACTTGGCTCCCATGATAATTTAACATCATTTACTCTCAGCAGTTTAAATAAGGTGCCGTTGTGGTGATTCTGCTGCTCCTGCTTAAGGACATCAGTGTTCTCTTAGGATCAGCTTTTGTGGATGAACCACTCCCAACTGCTTCCCTCCATTACGAAATTGTCAGAGCACCATGGCACAGAGCACCTTGCTTTTGAAGAGAAAGAAAAGAGGTGATTTGATTGAACGTACAACAGCAATGCAGGTGCACTGTGCGCCTCTGACCATGAAATTACCAAAATCAGTATCCACACTGTGTGCGCCATTGATTCATGAAAATGAAGCCCCTGGTCTTAACACTGAAAGCAAACAACAAAAGTCAACTGAGTCCAAACCGCCCATTGTTGTCCAGATACAGCCGCATCGTGTTAATAGCTGTCTGCTGTCTGAGACTCAGTGATGCTGAGTTTGTCGCTGGGCAGGGAGACAGGCAAGTTGAAGGCTGTGATTCTCATTTGTTGATTGTTACCGGCAGAGGGTGGACACCTGCCAGGAAAGAGGCGATCATCAGTCTGAGTAGCACAGCAAGATGCTACTACTGCCAGAACTTCAATAGAGCAACTAAATCTATCCTTCAAGGGCAAATCAAAAAGAGCCTAAGTAAGCCGTGGCATACTGAGGAGTGTGTTCTGGTCTATTAAATGTATTAGGCTGCTCTACTGCATAGACTGCTGTGATATTTTGCACTGAAATCAACAGGGCCTGAAAAATAATGTGTTGGTCTCCATAGCTCTGTTACACTATTGTTTTCATTTTTGGGTACAGTGCTGTTGCCATACACTGCAGCTGGGATAATTCAGTTTCAGATTGTGTTTTCCGTCTTATGTCATTGGTTGCATTAATTTGCTCTGAACCTGCGAAGATCAGTTTTGCTGCAAAACACAAGTTTTCCTTCTCTTGTTAATAATCAAGGTATTTTCTTCCAGCACTTTAAGGTAACACCTCTGCTGGCATCTTCACTTCTCCTCCTTTAAATAGAAGTCTTATTATGCAGAGTGAAACATAAGACAGGTGTTGAAACACTGCGTCTGACAGTTAACAAGACTCAAACTGAGAGCATCCACAATTATCACTGTCTGCACACTGCATATTCAAACCTGCTATACCGCGTACACTATTCTTTACCTGCTCTTTCACACTTGGTATCAGAATACTATGCGTTGGCTGCTACCGGAGTATAGTGTGTATGTGCAGTACTGTGCCACCAGTATATTCAATAGTTGTTCAAGCCTGGATTCAAACTGATTCTTTTTTTTAGGGCGTGGCAGAGCAACAGCATCGTGAGTTTGTGTAAAAGAACCAGAGTGAATAAGAGAGACTAAGAGGGACAACACAGCCTGCAGTTAATCCATTAAGGTCTGTGACGAGGAGGGGTTTAGGGTGGAGAGACAGGGCAGAATCGAGGGCAGGAGGAGTTCATGTCAATTAGCCAGCTCTCTGCTCTCTGAATTAGCAGGCTGGAAACACAGGCTGAAGCACACTTCTGGGGTCCAGCCCTTTAAAACTCCGGCTGTACGGCAGTCACTGTGGAGGACTGTGTCGCACTTCATGAACCAATATGCTGTTTTTTTGTCTTTGTGGTGTCAGTTATGAAAGTCTGTGCATGCACGTGTTTGTGTGTGTGTATGGATTCAGTTTTGTATGAGTGTGTGTGTGTGTGTGTGTGTGTGTGTGTGTGTGTGTGTGTGTGTTTATGGATGTGAGCCAGAGGCAATCGGTGAGATGGGGTTTCACATTGCTGACAGTATGGCTGGCCTTCCTGGGTTAAAGCCACAAAAGCTTTTTAACTTTCAAAACTTTTGCAGAGGAAAGAAATATCATTTACCTCCTCAAAAACTATTTAGCATCAGTCATCATCTAAACGGCCAAATAACACATCCAATCAACGCCATGTACTTTTTTTGTGCAAAGTCTGACAAAATAGGAATGGCATTACAAAAGAGTAGTCAGTACCATTAATTACTTATTTGACAGTTTTACATTTATTCATTATTTAATTTATTCACAGACATAAACTCTACAGTATAGAGAGGCCTACTCCACAAGATAGTAAGCGACAGTGCAATATCTCTAACATCCAGACTGTAAAGTATCTCAGCATGGATGTCCTTGATTAAATATCACAACCACTCCCTCCATCTGTCCATACGCGTTTTTATAATACACAGTGTGTATCCTTAACTAGGACATGGCAGCAACATGGCTCCATCTTTGGTATGTGTCTGTATATCATAACTACACAGACAGACACTCACACTCGATAACACAACGCGCTGCAAAGAGCAGATTGTGTTTATAGCTAATTTACTGAGTAGCGGCAGTCACTTTCATTGCTTTGTAAAACCATGGTCCTGTAGAGCAATTTACTAAAATGACACGCCGAGCAAGACAACTGTGAGAGACTATTTTCACTTTCAAATCATATTCTCATTTAGAGAAAAGGTTATTTGGATTATATTACAGAGGGAGAAAGCAACCTCAAAACACTGTCTTTTATGAAATAAGAAAATGATCTCCCTCCGTTTTCACCCCACATTTTAACTGCCTCTGCCCGTCAACAGCTAGAAGATGACAGAATACAAAAACAAAATACAGGCGTGATTTGTGATTCAGGCATGGCCACTGACCTACCTGCCAGTTCTTTACAGTGAGAAATTAAAAAGCAACAATAAAAACCTGACTGGGGATATTACAGGCAGTGAGATGGGGAATGTTTTTTCCCAGGTCCAACCCAAAGCCTTTATTACACCCAAAAGGTCAGAGCAGAAGGATAAAAGATGGACAGGAAACTGAGGGTTTGTTGATGGTACTATTCAGCTGCAAATGTTGCTTCTGTCCGCTCTTTGGCAGAAAAGATACGGAAGCATGTAACAGACGAAAAGGGAGACAAAGATGCACATTCTATTTTAATTCATTTTCTTTGTGTTTCATTCTACAGTACTCTCCCTCTGTTGTGTTATATACAGTATATGATCGGGACAAATCTCCAGACTGCGAGTGCCATCATATTCTATTCTATCTGAAACAATAGCAAGCTTGTTCAGCCCATCTTCCCCTGTGTGTGTGTATGTGTGTATGTGTACTGCTCAGGCCTAATTGAAGGCGTAGTGAGGATTCTCATTAGTATGTCAGGCACATGGTTCCGCTAGGCTAGCTAGCTAACTTTAGCTAACCAGACAGGTGGAGAGGTCAGGGGTGAAGTGGAGAGACTGGGGAGCTTTAGTTCGCTGCTCCCTTTTTGCCTCTGTGTTCTTCCTGTTTTTCCTCTTTACTAACAGGGTTTTTTTCATTGTGTTCATCTGGGAGCTAATTTGTGTAGCTGCTCGAGTATGTGGTTGAAATTCACAATTCACATTTGTATAAATACACCTACCATAAATATTAGTGTGGAGTACACATGCTGTATGGTGCATCACACCCTTTCTTCACAATAGGGGATTACAATAGATTATATCTACACACAGCAGGACCTTTAATGAGGTACACGGGACATCATTTAACTCCACTATTGAGATGCTAGCAATTCACACTGAGTCTGATGTTTTGATGGGAACTTGAATATCAGTTTGCTGTTTTGCTCAACCGTGTGAGAAGGTGACAAAAGGTGCTGTAAATGTTTTACAAACTGTAACTTGGCAGCTAATGATTATTTTCATTATCAATCAATCTATCTTGTTCCATTATTATAATCTGATCCTCATCTAGTCTATAAAATGTGATAATATAGTGAAAAGTGTCTATCACTATTCCACAGATTCCGAGGTGACATCTTTTTTTTTTTTGTCTGACCAACAGTTTGCTTGATAGTTGACTCAAACAATTAATCACTGATCAAAATTGTTGCAGATTATTTTTTTCTTTCAACTACGCGATTACTCTATTTTTTAATAATCTGTAAAATGTAACCATAACCAGGAATTTCCCCGCTTTAAAACAATTGTAAATATTGCGTTAAACCGTTTAGTGATAGATTATTATCACATGCCAGTGGCACATCTAAATAAAGTGCGATTGTACCTCAGGATGTATCTTGAGCTGGAAGGAGAGAAGAAACCTCTTTGAGCTTAATGGATGTCCACTCGTTACATTAGCTCTGCCAGGCCTCGCACAGCTGAATGCTAATTGAAACAAAGCGGCAAGAGAGAAAGAGCTGACTCTCTGGCTGCCTCTTGTTGGCTTGTTGAACACAAAGGAAGCAGTATGATCACGTGTTGGGAAAACTGGTGATGTTTTCATCTGTTTTCTGGAAGTAAAAAGATAATATCAGAGTCATATACAAAATGAGAGGATGTGCTTATATCAACAGCAGGTGCTTGAATGTATCAGAACATTTGTCAGACAGAGCACGTGTGCACATGAATATGCTTATGTGTGCTTATCAAGTAGGGTGTGGGCCATCATGCATTTCAGTATGTTCAGTGTCTGAATGTGTGTATGTTTGAAGGTACAGCCAAGTGCTGCTGCCTGCCAGGTAACTGTGTTAAAGGAAGCAAGAGCTCCCTCTTCTTGTCTGCCTGAGATAGAGGCCAGCTGGACAAAATCGACCTGAGGAAGGTTTGCTGCTGGGCATGGAGAAACTCCTTTTTTATAAATATTAATTTAAAAAATACAAAAACTCTTGTGAAGGTTATAATTTGTTAGAATAATTGGCAACAGCATCAAACAAGTCATAATTTTATAGTTGCACTTGATTAAATAGGTCGTTTTCAGCCCTGCTACCCATGGTGCACAAGTCTAAAATGATCAGCTGCTTTAAAAGGAGCAGTACGTGCTTAATGACATAAAGAGAGACATATAGGAACGCGGTTACAAACCACGAGACATCTCCGTGCACGATTTTAAGCGTATGTTGATCTCAAGCATAATTATTATCCTTGAGGTGAGGGATAATTAAGTGCATACATGAACATGAAGTCACCTTAACTGCTTTCTGGTGCCTTCCTCTGCTCACGATGCTTCCTTGCTCCACACGTCGTGGACCACACGAGCCTGCCTCCTCCACTCGCATCCGCGAGCGCACCGCCCCGTCCGCACCTCCCCAGCCAATGGGAGACCGCGAGTGAGATGACTGGACATGCCATAAATGGCTTTTTGGGGAAAGATAGCGGGGGTGTTCGCGCTGAATTTTTTCCTCTGAGTGGATTCTCTTTTCTCGCCCGGTTGTTTTGTTTTAGTTTTTCTCTACCAAGCGCAAGCGTGTTTCCACTCGCACGGGACAGGGCTGCAGGTTGTCGACACCCACTGGTTCGCTTCTGTTTAGTTTTTGGCTCCGCTAGACTCACTACACGGTCCATTCATCCTGTGAAGCACGCCGCTGCTACTCTATCCGCTTCGCCTCCCTCACTTCACCGGCTTTTACAGTTTGTCCGCCGAGAACACCGTTACCGCCCGTCACACCGACACAAGAATGGTCATGGTGAGTAGATATCATGGGGCACACATTTTCTGTCGCACTTGTTTGTTTCTTTATTATGCCTGCATTATGCCGCCATCTGAGCTTTATTTTAATGGAGCCATATAGGGTACTGCAGCAGCAGACAGGTAGCGCCGTGCTGTTCTTTTTCTTTCTTTTTTATGCCTACAGCTTACATACTGACAACCGCTTTCAGTGAATCACCTTACCTTTATGATTCACTACCGATAATCCGATAATTTAAAAACAGTTGACTATATAGCATTCACGGCTACACCTGTATGGCCAGGTGTGTACTGACTGTCCAAGCGTTTCTGTGCATAAATTCGTTCTGATTTTAGATTTAAAGCCCAACATATGGAAATGATGAACTACTAAAGAAGCAGCCACTGTTGTTGGAGTCGAATTCTGCTTGTGTGTGTGTTTTATTTTGAAACGACGTATTCAGGCATAGTTGGAGAAAAATAAATATAAAAATAGAAATAATCTAATCTACAATTCCTTAAAGACCCCACTCATTATTTTGTAAGACAAAACTGTTGGATGGTCCCTCAAGTGTGTGTAAAAGTGTGTGTGTGTGTGTAAGGGAGAGAGACAAGGAGTGAGGGAGAATGAGTTAGTCTGTATACACACTCATGTAAATGTACAGGGGATTTTAACATGTACCTAGTAATAGCTAATTTATACACAGTGCTGCGCAGGCATCCTATTACCATAGTGCCTGAGGCTGCAATCACTCTCCAAGAGCTCTGCTCCGCGCTGCTCTGCCCGGCTCACTCAAGCACAGACCTCAGCAGCGATTGATTGCTTTGCTGGGACTCTGAAAGCCTTTTCTCTGCCAAACCAGGCTGAAGCTGGCGTGTGCCGACAAGGGCTCAGAGCCAGCCAGAGAGCGAAGGCGTTAACACTGAGGGAAGGGGAGGTGAGGCCAAGGGCTGACAGGCAAGCCAGGAAGCCAATCACAGACTCTAAAAGAGAGGTGGGGGAGAGGGGTGGGGGGT
>NW_019524388.1:673864-673928 GCF_002814215.2 Seriola lalandi dorsalis | reverse complement strand
GCGGGGAATGGGCGGGCTCTGACCTTCCAGCTGAGCAGGCGACTGGGCGGGTGGCTGTGTGAAG